>NC_056729.1:1451840548-1451978048 GCF_019279795.1 Protopterus annectens | reverse complement strand
TTTGTTTAGGGGTGGAGTGATGGTGACCAAGCTACCTGCCTGAAAGAAAGCTTTTGCTGAAACTTAAATATAGTTAAGGTCAAGAGGGAGGAAATCAATGAGAGGTGTTCTCCGAATCTGAAGGACGGAAGGAACAGCAGAACTATTTCTTGAACAGTGTGGGGGATGCTTTTGCTGTTGTCCACTTCTATAAATAATGCATCCGTTTCCCACTGTTCTGCTCTTGAAAGACAGTTGGAAGTGAAAAAATAAAGTCTCTTACAGCAGTGTGTTTATGAACTTTTCATTTCCTCCTGCTTACATTTGGTCATTTCTGTAATGCTATGAGGCAGTATTTGAATTTTCTGGTGACTGCATTACTTACTTCTTTCTGTCATTCTGCAGTATTTGATCGAAGGATTCTGGAGATGAATTCATTTTGCCAAACCGGAGGTTGTAACTGCTACAGCTCCAACTTAATTTGGATAGGTTTTATGTATTTGACTGATTACTGGGAAGTTTACCGAATTATTTATCTGACTGTTTACTTGAAAAGTCCGACTGAGCAAAGACCCTTTTCAGCAAAGGATTAGGGAGAAAAGCTTCACATTATGTACATTTGAATAAAGTGTCAATAAATAAGTTAACAGGTGATGCTAGGTTACGTCTATTGTACATTTTTCGAGCATGCTAAGCTCAGACACATTTATAGCACACTGTATAGCTCACATATCAACAGAAAAAAAGTTATGCACTCACCATAACATTCCATGTTTGTTGTCCTTGATCTCGCCTTCCTTCTTGCTGTTTGGGTTTGGAGCCGATCCTCGGCTCCGACTCAGACGTATATGACAGCTTGAGAGAGGCTCAAGGCTAGCCCCTATCCCTACATGCCTAGTGGTAGCTACCCAGATCTAATTTGTGATAACCCAGCATTAGACCATGCAGAGAAAAAAAAATACTCTATTTTACATTTAAAAGAACACCTGCATATAAAGGAGTAAACTATCAGCAAGAGTAAGAAGGGGAGACTAGGACTACCCAAATGGTATGATAAAAGGAAACTCAGCCAGTGCAGCCAATAAAAAGGAATTCCTCTCAATCCTCCAAGAAGGGGGAAGGAGGGTGTGACACAAGAAGGAAGGCGAGATCACGGACAACAAACATGGAACGTTATGGTGAGTACATAACTTCTTTATGTTATGTTGTCCCTATTTTGCCTTTGTCCTTCCTGTTTGGGACCGCGTCCCCATCACCTGTTTCTTGGGTGGCTCACTGGAAAAAAAACTTCAGGACCATGGAGCCAAAGGATGCCCTGTTCTGGGAGGCCACATCTACTTTGTAATGAGTGATAAAGGTATGTGGATTAGCCAATGTAGCTGCCGCACAGATCGAATCCAAAGGCAGTCTGGCTTGAAAAGCAATAGAGGTAGCCAAGGCCCTAGCCAAGTGTCCTTTAATTTTTCCTGGAAGTTTTTTGTTGCGCAAATCGCAGATGTAGATTATAGCTTCTGAAAGCCACTTAAAGTCACCTTTGAGACTGAACAAACTTTCTTATTCTCTGCAAAGGATATGAACAATTGGTCGGACTTTCTGAAGTCCTTGGTCCTGTGTAAATAAAAACATAACTGTCTATGAATGCCCAACTGATGGAGCTTATTACTCTGCCTTGTTGCCATGATTGGGGAATAATACAGGAAGCTCTATGGATTGATTCAAATTGTACTATGAACACACCTTGGGTAAGAAACAAGGGTTGTTTCTAAGAGAAACACAGTCTTTGTGGAAAATCAAGTAAGGGGAACGAATAGATGAGGCCTGTAATTCTGAAACCCTCCTAGCTGAGGTAATGGCAGTTAAGAAAAGGGTCTTCCATGTCAGAAATTTCAGTGGACAACAAGCAGATGGCTCAAAGGGGGCAGAATCAGAGCGTCTAAAAAGTACAGTTGCGTACCTACCGTAAATGTAGATGTTCAAGTGTATTCACTGTTGCAGTCATTACACTTGGGTTATCCTGCTGGCGGGCTACCCGCAGTCGGCCTGAATTCCAAAGTCTAGATCTGGCGTCGGTTGCTGTCGCCTCTTCTCTGACGGCAGTGCGCCAGGGGTATAAAAGATGCAGCCAACGCCATTTTCTTCAGTTTTTCTTGCCCCAGATGTCAGGTGCCCCCAAATAGGTACGCTAAATATTATGCCAATAAGTATGCATGCATTAAAATAAACATTTCCTTCATCTACAAGCAAATACACCACAAAGGTTGTATAGGATAGAGAAGTAGAGAAGTCCCAGCAAAGAAAAGGGGGATGGTGGGTAACCTGGGCTGCAACAGTGAATACACTCGAACATCTACATTTATGGTAGGTACACAACTGTACTATGTTCATCGTGTTTCACTGTTGCAGTCATTACACTTGGGTTGAATCCCAAAGCTGAGGTTGGGTGGCTGGGTCTAAATAGGATTAGGAGAGGCTATAAGGCCCTGCAGAACTGCAGTGGCAAAGCCTGCTCTGGATTTAGAGTAGAGAGGTAAGTGGTAGTGCTTGGTAAAAGTGTGCACTGAACTCCAGGTTGCAGCCTCTAAAATGTCTTTGGTTGGTACTCCTCTGAGGAAGGCTGCTGAAGTGGCCGCTGCTCTGGTTGAATGTGGCCTAATGTCCTTAGGCACTGATTTGCCATGTTGTGAATTGCAGAAACGAATGCAGTGGCCTATCCATTTTGAAATAGTCTGCTTTGAGATAGCCTTTCCTTGTGATCCTGCAGCATATGCCACTAAGAGTTTTTCAGTCTTTCTGAAAGCTTTAGTTCTGTCCAAGTAGAAGTGTAGCTGTCTGTGTATGTCCAAAGAATGCAGGAGTCTCTCACTCTTATTCTGTGGGTTTGGATAAAAAGTAGGCAAATGAATGGTTTGGTCAAGGGCCACACTAGACACTACTTTAGGCATAAATGTCATGTTAGTCCTCAGAGAAACCCTATCTGGATGGAAAATGATAAAAGGTTCCACAGCCATGAGTGCCTGTAACTCAGACTCGTCTTGCAGAGGTTATTGCTAGGAGCAGAGCTGTTTTCCAAGATAAGAACTTTATTTCATCTGTATTGGCTGGCTCAAAAGGTGGCAGTGTGAGTTTTTCGAAGACATAATTGAGGTCCCATGCAGGTATTGGGTCTCTCCTTGGAGGTCTTATGTTTTTGGCCCCTCTGAGGTACTGCCTTAGCAATGGATGGGAGAAAATAGGTGGTTCTGTACTGCAATGAGCTGAAATGGCAGAGGCATGGATTTTAATTGATGAAAAGGATAGGCCTTTGTCCAGCATCTCAGTTAGGTATTGTAAAATCTGAGGAATATTTGGTACAAACGTGTCAATTCCTTGTGCCTGGTTCCAAGCACAGAATGTTTTCCATTTTTCTGCATAGGATTCTCTGCTACTGGGCCTCCTGGCCTCAAAAATAACATCCATCACTGCTTTAGAGAGAGGTGTGTTCTGAATGGCTACATTATCCGCCATGCTGCCAGATTTAGGGTTCTGAGTTGGCTGTGCAGGATCTGATTGTTTCGTTGGGTCTGTAAGTGAGGAATTAGAGACAATTTCCAGGCTGGGCCTTGAGACAAGCTTGGATTGGGTACCAGTGCTGGCGGGGCCAGTCTGGAACAATCAGAATCATTTTTGGCTTCTCTTGTCTGACCTTTAGGAGTACCTTGAGGAGGAGAGGCAGAGGAGGAAAGGCATATACTGTTAGGGTTTTCCAGCTGAATGATAGAGTATCCACTTTCCATGCTTGCTTGTGATAAGTCCTTGGGCAGAATCTCTGTAGTTGGCAGTTGTGAGGGGAGGCAAATAGATCTATGTCGGGGTATCCCCATTTCTTTGTTATCATGCTAAAAACTTGTGGATCCAGTTTCCACTCGTGGGGATCTGTGAGATTTCTACTTAGTTCATCTGCCAGAGTATTTTTCTTTCCTGGCAGGAATTGTGCTTGCAGGTGTACTTTGCAAGTCAATGCTGTGTCCCACAAAGTCATGGCTTGTCTACAGAAGGGGTAGGAATGTGTGCCTCCCTGCTTGTTTATGTACCACATGACTGTAGTATTGTCCGTCCTTATCAGTAGTTGTTCTGGATGAAGTATATCCTTGAAAGCTGTCAGGGCATTTTGAACAGCTAGCATCTCTTTTTGATTGATATGAAGATGGATTTGGCTTGTGGGCCATGTGCCCTGAATACATTTTCCTGCCATATCTGGGCCCCCAGGCATAATCTGATGCATCTGTTGTTGACTGCCTGGCTGTGGGTAGGGTGAATGGCTGTCCCTTGTTGTGGTGACAGGCCTGTGCCAACCATCGCAACTCCTGTTGCAGGCAAGGAATGAGGCTAATTAATGTTTCCAGAATGTGACAATGTTGAGTCCAAACACTTTTTAGATACCATTTTAGTTTCTTCATATGCAGTCTTGCATATGGAATTAGCAGAATGCAGGATGCCATGAAGCCCAAAGCCTGCAGAATTTTTCTTGCAGATAACTGGGTCTTTGTTGCCAACATTTGGAAGTAAGAAGTCAGTTGCCTTTGTTAGTCTAGCGTGAGATAAGCCATCTGGGCAGTTGTATTTAAGCTTGCACCCAGGAATATTATCTCTTGAGAGGGTACTAGTTTTGATTTCTTTTCGTTTACTGTGTACCCTAGGCAAATTAATAATCATTTTACAAACGCCAGATGCTTTAGTAGAATGTCCTTGTTCTCCGCTTGAATGAGGCAATCGTCCAAGTAAGGATATATTTGAATTGCTCTTTGTCTGCAAAATGCAATTACTGGTGTCAGGCATTTTGTGAAGACCCTGGGCGCAGTAGACAAGCCAAAGGGCAGTGCAGAGAATTGGTAGTGCATTGAGCCAGCTATGAATCGGAGGTATCTTCTGCATGACTGTCTGACTGGGATATGCAGGTATGCCTCTTAAGTCCAAAGTTACCAGCCAAGCCTTCTTGCCCAGCATGGGCAGAAGCTGCTGCAGATACAACATTTTGAATTTTGGGATGTCCAGAAATGTATTTAGAATAGACAGATCCAGTATTGGTCTCCAGGCTTTGTCCTTTCTGGGTACCAAGAAAAGTCTAGAGTAAAATCCTTGTCCCTGCTCTTGCTGTGGTACTTGCTGAATGGCCCTCATGTCCATGAGGGATGAAACTTGTTTTTGTGCCTCTATCCATTGATTGTGTGGCAGGTCTGCCATACCCTTTGCCCTTGGCAGGGTGTGAAAGTGGAACCTGTAGCCCTGGGACACTATATTCAAGACCCATTTGTCCTGGGTGATCATGTGCAATTTTGAGAAAAAAGTGCTAGTTTTCCCCCTAAGGGGGCTGCCAAAAGATAAGTGCTTGGTGCTGGCAGAGGAAAGTCATTGGGATGGTTTCCTGTATGGCTGTGATTTGTCTTTTCCGCTTTTGGAGGTAGAGGCGTCCCACTGTTTAGGCCTGTATGTGCCCTGGGGCTGGGATCTGCCTCTGGGGCGTCTGTATCTGCCTCTTTGTGGCATGTCTGCCACTGGAAAGAACCAATTCTTTGTAGGTCAGTTCCTGCTAAATCTGGGTGGCTGTACCTGTAAGAAATCCTTTACTGTTTGCACAGATTTCGCTTTGTCCTCCATTTTCTTCAACACCTCCTCTGCTTTAACACCAAATAAAGTATCATGCTGTAATGGAGCATCTAATAATTTTGCTTTAACATGATCAGGCAGATTCTGTTCCTTTAACCAAGCATGCCTCCTAATGACAGAACCCGTAACTGCAGCCCTGCAAGAGGTCTCCAGAGAATCAAAATCACATTGCAATGTATGCTTTCTCACTTGTTCAGTTGCATGCAATAAATCCTGCATTTCCTTATTTTCTGCACAATCAGAATTTGACATTTTGTTTTAGCAGTAACATTAAGTATTGCTGATATTTAAGCATATGAAATTGACAATTTAAAGCCCTCACAGCCAAAGTAGCAAAAGTGTAAACCTCTTTCCCCCATCTGTCTAGCGCCCCTGAATCCCTATCAGAGGGGATAAGGTTTTTTGCAGTATAAGCCTTGACCCCTTTGGGACCCCGAGAAATAAATTTCTTTATAAAAACCCTACTGCTGACCCAGAAACTATGTGAATCTGGAACCCTGTAGTATCTGTTTGGTTTAACAGGGACAGGGGGTAAAGAGTCAGGAGAAAGGCCGGACTCTGAAAATACATCATCTACAATGTGTAACACAGGAGGAATAGCCAGAGGCCTGTGTTGAGGTAAAGAAAATCTCTAAGCCTTTTCTTAGATTCTGAGTAGTCTTGGCTCTCCCAGAGGAAGTGCTCCCTCATGGTATGCAGTGTTTCCCCAAAAGAATAATCCTCAGGCGGAGAGGCTGAAGGGATAGATTCTTCAGCATCAGAATCCTCATAAGGAGGAAGAGAGTATTCCTGTTCAGAAGAGAAGTCAGAGGAAATGGAAACCTGATCTGAAGATTCATATTCTGTCTCTTGCCTAGGCCTCTTGTAAGGAGAGGGATGGGAACCACTGATCAAGGCAATTAGGTCTTCGGCCATTTTGAGCATCTGTTTTTTAGGCATGGAAGTCTGTCCAGGAGAATGCTGTACTTGTTTCTTTGTCTTTAGAACTGCTTTAGTCTTTGCTTTGGAAGCTGAAGTAGGCTTTACATATAACTGTGTAGGTCTGAAAACACCCACAGAAGCCGATGCCTGCCCAGCGGCTCCGGACCCATCTGAGGGAATAGTCTCCAAGTGTCCAATACCTTGAGTATCCAGAGGCCTAGCTGGCTCCATGTGGGAGTCGGAGGTGGCCTGTGGCTCTGAGGTAGTGGGCTTCAGGGGCTGCGAAAGCGCCTCACTGAGAACCGGCGAACCAGCGACTGGCCTAGAAGAGGCTTCGTCGTCGGTTTTGGACCTCGGATGCCTGTCCTTTTCTTTGTGCTTTTTATGAACTCCGGTCGTCGGTTGTTCCGACGGCATTATATAGTTAAACCTTCGGCCAAAATAATGTAAAGCAAAATCGAACAGACGCTTAATAGTGCGTTGGTTGAATCTAGCACAAAACCGACAACTAGCAACGTCATGGTCAGGGCCTAGGCAAGGAATACAATAAGAATGAAAATCCTTATGAGGTATTTGCTTCCCACAAGAAATACAATTGTTAACTTTTACTGACATCGGTCTGGAGCAAGAAAAAGTTTCCCCAACAGGGTACTTAGCTTTATTAAAGACTTCAGATCTGAAATTCAAATTTGAAAATCTCAGGAGTCGGGCGACCAGCACTAGCGAACTGCTTTTGCTTCGGGCTCCACGTGGCAAGAAAGACTTTAGAAAATGGCATCGGCTGCATCCTTTATACCCCTGGCGCACTGACATCAGGGAAGAGGCGACAGCAACCGACGCTGGACCTAGACTTTGAAATTCAGGCTGACTGCGGGTAGCCTGCCAATGACTGCAACAGTGAAACACGATGAACATCTAAATTTAGGTCCTGAGGGGGGGGGGAGATGTTCTCTTATCGGAGGTCTTTAAGAGGAGAGTACCTCTCAGTAATGCTTTACATAGCCTATGGGACATGATGTTGGAGCCCATTTCTCCCACATGGAAATTAGAAATGGCAGCCAGCGGAACCTGGATAGTAGTTGCCGCTGCTCCTTGCTCAAAGGTTTCAGCAAGAAATCTGAGAATCTTTGAAATGGGTGCAGTAAAGGGATCAATCTTGTTTTTGCTTGCCCAACACAAGAACTCTTCCATTTACTAGCATAAAGTTTCCTTGTAGTGAGCTTATGGGAGGAAATCAAAATGTGTTAAACTGCCGGAGAAACATCGGGAAGCCTGGCTAAGACTGGAAGTGGAAAAACCAAGATGTCAGCTTGAGAGTTTGAATGGAAGGGTGGAGAGCACCCGACTGATGCATCAGATCTGGAACTGGGTCCAGGATCCAAGGCTCCCCCTGCAGATAAGGCCAAAGGAATTGGAACCATATCTGATGAGGCCAGTAAGGGGCAAGGAGGATTAACTTGCAACCTAAAGACTGTGCTTTCTGAAGAACCTCGGGGGATCAGGCGAAAAAGTGGAAAGGCGTAAAGCAGTCCCTGGAGCCAATCGTGAACAAGTGCATCCCTGGGTGACTGTCCCGGTGGTGGGACTAGGGCAAAGTAGCTGCTGCATTTGTTGCTGAGGGGGGTGGCAAACAGATAGCAGCATGGCTGGCCCCATTTGCGAAAAATCAAGTCCGCAATTTCCTGCTTCAGGGACCAGTCATGAGGCATCAGAATAGCCCTGCTGAGCTTGTCCGCTATCGCGTTGGATTTCCCCGGGATGCGTGTTAAACCAGAAAGCACGGGGAAGACATCGCTCATTCCCAAACTCGTAGAGCCTCTCGACACAAGGGATAAGACCTGGTTCTGCCCTGTTTGTTGACATACCATACTACCGACATATTGTCGGTCTGAATTGCTACAGTCCCTGTAGGTAGAGAGTCTTGAAGTGCTTGCAACACCAGAAGCACCGCTCTCATCTCTAGGACATTGATGTGCAAGTGATACTCATGTCCCTGCCAAGTCCCTTGAACAGTCTATCCCCGATAATGCCCCCCCAACCTATCTGGGATACATCCGTGGTCACTGTGGTTACGGGTTTGGAGGTTAGAAACGGTCTTGCCCATTGACACCAGAGGGGAGTGAAGCCGCCATGCTAAGTCCTTCTTGCAAGACTCCATGATCCAAATCTGATGCGATATTGGTAAATCCTGGAATGACCATTGAGCAAAAAGGAGCCACTGCAGAATTCTCATGTGGAAGCGCGCCAAAAGGATCAGAGTAATTGCTGCAGCTGCTGAACCTATGACTTTAAGGACAAATTTTGCCTGGATTCTCTTGTTTGCCATGAGGACTGAAACTCGACGATGAATGGTTAACACTCTTTCACGAGGCAGTTTTGTTATCATGGCCCTTGTGTCTAAATCTGTCCCTATAAATGTAATACACTAACAAGGCAGACTTTACATAGTTTATGGTGATGCCCAGCCCCGTGCCTCGATCAGTTAATGCTTGGTGGGGGCAGTGAGGAGTCAGTCGTCTAGATATGGAAACGCTCTGAATCCTAGACGCCTCAGGTGAGCCATGACTACTGTCATGCATTTGGTGAACACCCTGGGGGCTATTGTGAGACCAAAGGGCTGAGCTCTTAACTAGAAATGACTGGCTCCCAGCTGGAAGCGTAGATACCTCCTGGATCGCCTGGCCGTTTTAATGTGGTAGCAAGCATCCTGGAGATCGATAGAGAACATCCAATTGTCATGACCAAAAAGGGAACATCCAATTGTCATAACCAAAAAGGGAAGAATAGACTGCAGTGTTACCATCCAGAACTTTGTTTTCTTGACTGATTTGTTCAGTTTGCTGAGATCCAAAATGGACCTCCAGTCCCCCCATCATTTTTGGAACTAAAAAGAACCTTGAGTAAGTGCCGGATTCAATTTGGTCTGCGGGGACTTTTTGGATGGCTCTTTTTTTCGAGCTACCCTTGAACTTCTAGGTTTGCTTGATCTCGAAGACTGGGTGTAACACCTGGGACTGACTGTTGTTTTCTTGTAAAGGGTGGTTGGGAGAAGGGAATTTTGTAACCCCTGGATATTATCGATAGTACCCATGTATCTTCTGTGATTGTTTGCCAGGCTTTTGGGTACAAGGATAACCTGCCCCTGACTGCCTCCAGAGGCGGACAGTCGGACCTCCTTTCAGAAAGGCTGGAAGGGCCTGCCAGAGAAAGCATCTCTGTTGGCCTGATTCAGTGGACCCCCCCCCCCCTCCGCACTGAGAGATCGGCGTCTCCAGTTGTTATTTCCCCCTCTGCCCTTGGGGGAAAAATCTTCAAGTGTGTCAGGCGCAAGTCCCTGTGATTTCTGGATCCACATCCTCCCGCTCTTCTGACCTTTGGGGTAAGGTCTGGAGGGAGTAAAAAACATACACCTACAGCAGAGAGTTTTGCCATCCCATTCACACCTGGCAAGACTCTTTTACCCGAGGCCCACACAGCGATGAGCCGTCAAAGGGGGTGTTGGTAAAGGAGGACTTAAAGGGCTCTGCAAATTGACAAAGGCGCATCCAGGAGTGTCTACGCAAGGCAACTCCTGTGCCTGCTGCCCTACTCGCTCCATCTGCTGCGTAAGAGATCAGCTGTATGGAGGAGTTAACTACAAAAGCCAAGGTCACAAGCTGTGAATCCGCCTTGCCCGCAGTTCCTTCAGCTGTGGGATCTTGTAGGGTATCTCCTAACTTCTTTAGCAGATCCCTCTGAAGGTGTGCAAAGTGGGACAAATAATTCAGTGACCTGAGAGTAAAGACCGCTGAAGAAAGCGTACGTGTCGCATGCCTGTCCATCATCCGGGACTCTGTTCGGCGGATGGACAGAAGTAGTCTCCGCTAGTTCTTCCTTGGTGGCTGCTGCCACCACAATAGCATCAACAGGCACACCTTTTGACAGAAAAGGCTCATCATCTGGAGCAGTTATGAATTTATTGGACCTCCTCGGAACTGGTTCTATTGTCTCTGGAGAGCTCCACATCTTCCGACTCACTAGGGCCAGCAGTGGGTCAAAAGGCGGAGACACCCAAGAGGTGGAGGGTTGGGAACCAAATGCATCCAGGTACACAGACTTGTCCTCAGACGGGGCAAGGGATTTACAGCTACCCCTCTCTGTCTAAGGATTTCCAGGATGTCTGAAAAAGAGACATCCTCAGAGGGGGACTGTGGGGACCCTTCAGAGTCCTCCAAGTCCGTGTCTGAAGTAAGGGACTCAGGAGAGTCCAAATGCTTCCTCTTGCATTTTTTCTTCTGAGGTTTGCTCTGGGAAGGTTTCAGAAGAGGTGGGGAAGCCCAATGGGGCGTCCTGGAGCATGGGTTCACTACGCTTGGAGAGGAAGTTCGGAGGCAGAAACCGGCACCAAAGGAGTAGCAGCCAATGGAGCCGAGGGTGGAGCTGTCTCAGGGGACAGCACACTCATCATCATCTTGAAGGCACCGCATTCCTGGCCCAAAAGGACTTCCCGGCTATCAAGAGACCAGAGATCTCTTCTGAACCGAAGGCGATAGCTCCGAGGCCAATGTAGGAGCTGAGCTCACCTACGCCAAAGCTCCGAGAGGGAGAGTGGGGTCGGACAAGGGTCCGATGCCAGTTCCCCCCTCAGAGCAGACGAGAGAACATCAGCCTCCAGATCCCTTGATAGACTGAGTTAAAGAGGAGATCGCAGTGGTAGTCAGAACAGAGAGATCGGTGGTAATCGGAAAGTACAGTTTTGTACCTACCATAAATGTAGATGTCCGATAGGCATACATCTGCAGTCCTTACAAATGGGTTGTCCTGTCGTCAGACAGCCCTTCGGTCGGCCGGATTCCAAAGTCTGGGTCTGGCCTCGGCTGGTGTCGCACTTCACCCGACATCATAGCTGCAGTTCTTCGGGTATAAAGGCATCAGCCGACGCCATTTTCCTCAGTGTTTCTTGCCCCAGATGCCAGGTGCCCTCTAGGAAGGCTAAATTTGGATAAATGCAAATGGTTCCAAATAGTAGAGAGCAAACAAAAAATAAGCATGTATGTACATATATACAAACAAATACACCATAATAGATTCCCCCAGCTAGCTACAAGATGGGCAAATACCCTAGGAGTACCACAGAGGGGAAGGAGGGTGGGTAATCCTGACTGCAGATGCATGCCTATCGGACATTTACATTTATGGTAGGTCCAAAACTGTACTATGTCCTTCAAGGATGCATCTGCAGTCCTTACAAATGGGTAGAATACCATAGCCAAACTGGGGGAGGAGGAGAAATAAGATTATGGTGTAGTTAAGATCCCTTGCAAAACAGCAGTGGCAAAACCTGCTCGGGATCTGGAGTATAAAGGTAAATTATAATGCTTGGCAAATGTATGCACGGAACTCCAAGTAGCAGCCTCTAAAATGTCTTTGGTAGCCACTCCTCGTAAAAAAGCTGTGGTAATGGCTGTAGCCCTTGTAGAATGAGGCCTGATGTTTTCTGGAGTTTTCTTCCCATGGTAGGAGTAACAAAATCTAATGCATTTTCCTATTCACTTAGAGATTGTCTGTTTTGAAATTGCTTTTCCTTCCATTCCTGTTGCATATGCTACCAGTAGCTGGTCAGTTTTTCTATTGCTCTTGGTCCTGTCCAGGTAGTAACGTAATTGTCTATGTACATCCAAGGTATGCAACAGCCTTTCTCCCCTGTTCTGTGGGTTGGGGAAGAATGTAGGTAGGTGGATAGCTTGATTTAAAGATACTCTGGAGACCACCTTTGGCATAAAAGTAGGATTAGTTCTCATGGACACTCTATCTTGATGGAAGATCAGGAAGGGCTGTACTGCCATTAATGCCTGTAGCTCAGATACCCTTCTTGCTGAAGTGATTGCAAGCAGGAAAGCAGTTTTCCATGATAAGTACTGTAATTCTGCTGTTGCTGCTGGCTCGAAAGGAGGGAGTGTCAACTTTTCTAGCACAAAGTTCAAGTCCCATGCTGGCAATGGTGGCTTCCTAGGTGGCTTTACATTTTTAATCCCTCTCAGAAACTGCCTGAGCAGAGGATGTGAGAAGACTGGAGGGATCCAAGTTGTATTCTGCTGAAATAGCTGATGCATGAATCTTAATGGAAGAATAGGACAGGCCGTTGTGGAAGAGCTCTGCCAAGTATTCCAGGATGTTAGCTATGTTTACCAGTGACACATTCTCTCCTTTTGCAGTACTCCAAATGAGATATCTTTTCCATTTTGCTGAATAATTTTTTCTTGTTGAGGGTCTGCGAGCCTCCAAGATAATGTCTTTAACCTTTTGAGATAAATCTGGGTTATTTGGTCTTATGCAATGTTCCAGGCAGCCAGCTGCAGTGTTTTCAGGTTTGGATGCAGGGTTTTGAAGTTGTTCTGTGTTAACAGCAAGGGAACTAGGGGCAGAGGCCATATTTGT
This sequence comes from Protopterus annectens, assembly GCF_019279795.1. NCBI lineage: Eukaryota > Metazoa > Chordata > Ceratodontiformes > Protopteridae > Protopterus > Protopterus annectens. The sequence continues at coordinate 1,451,965,088 of NC_056729.1, read as the reverse complement.
TCCCGAGACATACTCCTCAGTAATGGGTACCAATGTTGCCTTGGCCAGTCGGGAGCTATCAGGATGATCCTTGGATGGTCTTCTTTGATCTTCAATAGCACCTTGTGCATCAAGGGAAGAGGTGGGAATGCATATGCTGTCAGGTTTTTCCAACTGAAAGATAGGGAGTCCACTTTCCAAGCAAGCGGGTGGTACGTCCTTGTGCAGAATTTTTTCAGTTTGTGATTGTGTGGGGATGCAAATAAGTCTATTTCTGGTAGTCCCCATTTCCCTGTAATGGTTTTGAAGATGCCCGGATGCAGCATCCATTCGTGGGCATCCGTGGTAGATCTGCTTAGGATGTCTGCTAGTATATTTTCTTTTCCTGGCACAAAAATTGCTTGTAGCTGAATGTTGAAGCTCAGTGCCACATTCCAGAGGTCCATTGCCATCCGGCATAGAGGATATGAATGTGTGCCTCCCTGTTTGTTGATGTACCACATAACTGTGGTGTTGTCCGTCCTTATCAGCAGTTGACCCTGTCGAAGAAATGGTCTGAATGCCTGAATTGCTAGTTTTACTGCCAGCATTTCCTTTTGATTTATGTGTAGGTGCAGCTGGTCTTGAGCCCATAAGCCTTGTATGCACTTGTCCAGCATGTGTGCCCCCCAACCGAGGTCTGAGGAGTCTGTTGTGATGGTCTGGCTTGGTTGAGTGCTGTGGAAGGGCAGTCCCTTGTTTGATTGACAGGCCTGAGCCCACCATTGGAATTCTTGTTTCAGGCATGGAATTATTGGAATTTGGGTTTCTAGGCTGTGCTTGTGCTGAGACCATAAATTCCTTAGATACCACTGTAACTTTCTCATATGCAGTCTGGCATGTGGAATCAATATTATGCAGGATGCCATGTAACCGAGAGCTTGCAGGACTTTTCTTGCTGTTAGCTGGTTCTGCTTTGTTAATGCCATGAAGTAGAAAGGGAGTTGCTCCTGTTTTTCTACTGTCAGGAATGCCGTTTGTTTTGATGTGTCCAGATCTGCACCCAAGAAGGTTATCCTTTGGGATGGTATCAGCCTTGACTTTTTTATATTGACTGTGTATCCCAGGGCTTGTAGTAGATGAATGACCCTTTCCAAATCTTTTGTTAATTTGTTTTGTTGTCCGCTTGTAACAGGCAGTCGTCCAGGTAAGGGTAAATTTGAATTCCCTGAAGCCTGCAATGAGCAATTACTGATGCCAGGCATTTCGTGAATACTCTGGGCGCAGTAGATAAGCCAAAGGGCAATGCTGAGAATTGATAATGCTCTGATCCTGCAAGAAATCTGAGGTATCTTCTGCAATTTAGTCGTATGGGGACGTGCAGGTATGCCTCCTTGAGATCTAGAGTTACCAGCCAAGACTCCTTGCCCAGCATGGGAAGAAGCTGCTGTAGGGTCAGCATTTTGAATTTTGGAACAATGAGGTATGTGTTTAAAGCGGACAGGTCGAGAATAGGTCTCCATTGGTTTTCTTTTCTTGGTACCAGGAAGAGTCGAGTAAAATCCTTGCCCTTGTTCCATAGATGGTACCCTTTCTACAGCTCTCATCCTTAGTAAGTGAGTTATTTGTTCTAGAGCTTCTGTCTTCTGATTTGGAGGTAGGTTTGGCATTCCTCTCTTCCTTGGTAGAGTATGGAAGTGAAACCTGTAACCTTGGTCTATTGTCTGTAAAATCCATTTGTCTCCTGTGATGTAATGCCAGTTTACTGAAAATAAGGCTAGCTTCCCGCCTAAGGGTGCCTCTAGTTGTTCCCTGGTAGGCGGTGCCAGAGCCAAGTCACTGCGATTGTCCTGTGGAAGTGGTGGTGGCTGGATCTGTGGCTGTACCTCGCTGGTTGTTAGCCTGCCACTGACGTCCCCTGTAGGCACCTCTGGATTGACCCCTGCCTCCTGAGCGCCTATTCCTGCCTCTCGGAGCTCTGGAGGTGTCTGGAAAGGACCAATTCTTGGAAGGCCAGTTCCTGCTAAACCTTGGAGGCTAGACCTGCAAGAAATCCTTGACTGTCTGGACAGATTTTGCTTTCTCTTCCACCTTCTTCAGCACCTGCTGCGCAGGGGAGCCAAACAAATTGAGCTTATCCATGGGAGCATCTAGGAGCTTTGATTTAACATGGTCTGGTAAGGACTGCTCTTTTAACCATGCATGTCTTCTGATCACTGTGCCAGTCATGGCTGATCTAAAGGAAGCCTCCAGTGCATCATAGCCGCATTTTAAGGAATGATTACGGACCTGCTGAATGTTATGTACCATTTCCTGTACAGATTTTTTGTCTAATGGTTCATCCGAGGACAGCTTTTTAGTTAATTGGTCTAACATAAATTCCTGATACTGAATCATGTGGAACTGACAGTTCTAGGCCCTAGCTGAAAGAGTAGCAGAAGTGTAAACTTTTTTACCCCATCTCTCTAAGGCCCTAGATTCCCTTTCAGAGGGGAGGGGGTTTTTAGTAGAAGTAGCTGCTACAGCCTTGGGTCCCTGGGAGATAGTTTCGGGATCTGCAAAAGGGGCCTTATACAAATGATAATGTGTGTCCGGAACCCTGTAGTACCTATCGGGCTTAGCAGGAGCCGGAGGAAGAGAATCAGGAGCAGTACAAGCATCATTAAAAGCATCATCCACAACAGTAAGGACTGGAGGAATGGCTAAAGGCCTATGCTGTGGCAAATGCAAAAAGGTTCTAAGCCTTTTCCTAGAGTCTGAAAAATCCTGGCCCTGCCATTGAAATTGTTCCCTCATAGCATGCAAGGTTTCCCCAAAAGAAAATTCCTCAGGCGGAGAGGCAGAAGGAATGGACTCTTCTGCATCAGAGTCCTCATAAGGAGAAAAGGGGCCCTCTGGAGGGTTTGAATTATCTGATTCATCAGAGGAGCCATCTGAAGAAACTGGCTCAGGGGGCTCTACTCCAGTCCTCTTCTCTGGAGGTGGGTGAGAGGCCCTGTCTGTATGTGGTTGGGATCCCCGGATCAAAGAAATGAGATCCTCAGCTAGACTAAGCATTTGTGAACTCGAGCTAGGCCTGTGAGTGGGGGTCTTAGCAGGCACAGATTTTGTAGTTTTTGCTGCTTTAGCCCTGGCAAAGGCCTTAATCGACATGGATGCAGGAGGCCTAGCAGCTCCACGTGCAGGGGTAGAAATATCCAAAGGGATAGTATCAGATAAATCCTGTGAACCTGCAAGAGCAGGTGGGATTTCAGTAGCAGATTCAGCCAGGCTGGATGAGGCCTCGTTAAGTGGCAAACTTTCGGCCGAAGGAAGAACCGTGGACTCTGTTTCAGCCGAAACCGAGACACTCGCGGTTGGCTTAACCGCGGTTTCGGCCAAAACCGCGGACCACGAGTGTCGGTCCTTTTCCTTGCGCTTTTTAGAAATTTGCGTAGTCGGAGTATCCGACGGCATACGGCTGAGGCAAGAAAGAGTCCCCAACGGGGTACTTAGCTTTTTAGAAGTCTTCGGTACTTGTAGTAGTAATCTCTGGTTCTGACCGACCGGCACTTGCGAACAGCTTCTGCTTCGGGCGCCACGCGGCAAGAAAGACTGGGGAAAATGGCGTCTGCTGATGCCTTTATACCCGAAGAACTGCAGCTATGACGTCGGGTGAAGTGCGACACCAGCCGAGGCCAGACCCAGACTTTGGAATCCGGCCGACCGAAGGGCTGCCTGACGACAGGACAACCCATTTGTAAGGACTGCAGATGCATCCTTGAAGGACATCAGACAGTTCCACCACAACGACTTCCATGCACATTGGCTTCAAACTCAAGGGAGTCAGAGAAGGAATCAATAATGGTGTTGGTTGGACTGTCGGCACCACTTCCTTATGGGCCAGGCTCGATAATAATTTCGCTAATGCCGGTGTCTTGAGAAGCCTCTTCACCACCCTCTAAACATCATCATCCGAAAGACTCCTGGATGACTGAGAGGAAAGGGTGGAAAACCAATGACTGCCTGCCACAGATTGCAAAAGCAGAGACTGTGGAACAGACCGCACCAGTTCCAGAGAGGGAGACCTGGTTCTCTTGCGAGTCCTGACTGGCTCAGAGACTACTGATGGATCCACCGGAGCAAGAACTTTGTTGGAACCAACACTCAGATCCGACAAACCCGAAGTTCTGTCCTTTGCTTTGGATGACTCTGAAAATGGAGCCGACAAGGATGATGGCATAGCAGAGCTGCCCTGTTTTTTGACCGAGTATCCTCAGAAGAAGCATTGAAGGGCTCTTCAATAAGCCTCGCAAAATCAGCTTATTTTTCCTCTCCTGCAGAACCACAGAACTGAAGGCATGACATATGGAACAAGAGTCTTGCAGGTGGACAGCCCCCAAGCAATAAACAAAACTCATGTGCCCATCCGTAAGGGAATTATCTTAGCAGCACGAGTCATACTTTTTAAAATCCGAAGGTTTTGTCTCTTTAGTGGGATCCTTAGAGATACTATCAAATAACTACAACAGACACCAAGAATAATGAGGGTAACAATAAAACTGAACTATCACTATAACTTTAACTTTTTTTTTTGAAAGGAAAGGAAAGAGGAAGGAGGGGAAGGGGATGAGCCTTCTAAGCTAAAATGCTGAACTCCCCTAACAGAGGACAGCCTCGAATTTAAACGTCTGCTCCTGAAAAGGTAGAGAAGAGAAAGAAAAGACCTTTAAATACAGGGCTGAAAGGAGAAGAATCCTCTAAGTTAAAAACGGGTTCACAAGGACAAGGAAGGCCTAAAGGAAAATGACAGCCACAACAACAAAAACAGCAGCGGGAAAGGATAGAAAAAGCACTAACCTAAGAAGAAAACACTAACACTCAATAATATCCAGAAACTAACACTAACTTTATCCAAAATTTAGAAATTAGCCAAAAAGAAGAAACACTGCCTGAGCCAGTATGAGCAATCTCAACGCTGCAAGTGGCAAACGAGATCTGGGAAACTACAGCTAGACATGTTGGGATAGGGGCTAGCCTCGAGCCAGTAAAAGCTCTCGAACTATAGTATACATCAGAATCAGAGCCGAGGATCGACTCCGAACCCAAACATCAAGAATGAAGGCGAGATAGGGACAACATAACATCGCATTTTTAAAGTACAGTTTTGTACCTACCATAAATGTAGATGTCCGATAGGTATGCATCTGCAGTCATAACATATGGGTTGTCCTGCCTCAGGCAGCCCTTCGGTCGACCGGATTCCAAAGTCTGGGTCTGGCCTCGGCTGATGTCGCACTTCACCCGACGTCATAGCTCCTGGGGTATAAAGGCATCAGCCGACGCCATTTTCCTCAGTGTTTCTTGCCCCAGATGCCAGGCGCCCTCTAGGAAGGCAAAATTTGGATAAAAGTAGAAAATTCCAAACAGTAGAAAGCAAAAAGTATATATACATATATACATACAAACAAATACACCATAATAGATTCCCCCAGCTAGCTAAGAGAGGGGTAAGTACCCTAGGAATACCACAGAGGGGAAGGAGGGTGGGAAATCCTGACTGCAGATGCATACCTATCGGACATCTACATTTATGGTAGGTACAAAACTGTACTATGTCCTTCAAGGATACATCTGCAGTCATAACATATGGGTAGAATACCATAGCCAAACTGGGGGAGGAGGCACTAAGATAATGATGGTGTAGTTAAGATCCCTTGTAAAACTGCAGTTGCAAAGCCTGCTCGGGATCTGGGGTATAAATGAAGATTGTAATGCTTGGCAAATGTATGCACAGAGCTCCAAGTAGCAGCTTCTAAAATGTCTTTGGTAGCCACTCCTCGTAGGAAAGCTGTAGTGGTGGCTGTAGCTCTTGTGGAGTGAGGCCTGATATTTTCAGGAGTTGTCTTTCCATGAAAAGAGTAGCAGAATCGAATGCAATTTCCTATCCATTTTGAAATTGTCTGTTTGGAAATTGCTTTTCCTTGCACTCCTGTTGCATATGCTACCAGAAGCTGGTCAGTTTTTCTGCTGGTCTTAGTTCTGTCCAGATAGTAGCGCAGTTGTCTATGTACATCCAAGGTGTGTAGTAGTTTTTCCCCCCCTGTTCTGTGGGTTAGGGAAGAACGTAGGTAAATGAATAGCTTGGTTCAAGGATACCCTGGATACCACCTTTGGCATGAAAGTAGGATTGGTTCTCAGAGACGCTCTATCCTGGTGAAAGATAAGGAAAGGCTACACTGCCATTAATGCCTGTAACTCGGATACCCTTCTTGCTGAAGTGATTGCTAGAAGGAAGGCAGTTTTCCAAGATAAGAACTGTAAGTCTGCTGATGCTGCTGGTTCAAAAGGGGGAAGTGTTAATTTTTCCAGCACAAAATTGAGATCCCCATGCAGGCAGAGGTGGTTTCCTTGGAGGTTTTACATTTTTGATCCCTCTTAGAAATTGTCTGAGGAAAGGTTGAGAGAAGATAGGAGGATCCATGTTGTACTCTGCTGAAATTGCTGAAGCATGAATCTTAATGGAAGAATAGGACAGGCCATTGTGGAACAGTTCTGCTAAGTATTCTAGGATGTGTGCTAGGTTTGCCAGCGTGACATCTGTTCCCTTTGATGCACTCCAAAGGAGGAATCTCTTCCATTTGGCTGAGTATGTTTTCCTTGTGGAGGGTCTGCGAGCCTCCAGGATAATGTCCTTGACCCTCTGAGATAAAACAGGTTGGTTTTGTTTTATGCAATTTTCCAGGCAGTTAGCTGCAGCGTTTTCAAGTTTGGATGCAGGGTCTTGTAGTTGTTCTGCGTTAGAAGTAAAGACCATAGAGGTAGAGGCCATGAGTTCGTCCGAGACATGCTTCTCAGTAGCGGGTACCAATGCTGCCTTGGCCAGTCTGGAGCTATCAGAATTACCTTTGGCTGTTCCTCCCTGATCTTCAGTAGAACTTTGTACATCAATGGGAGGGGTGGAAAGGCATACACTGTCAGGGCCTTCCAGCCGAAAGAGAGGGAGTCCACCCTCCAGGCTTGTGGGTGGTATTCTCTTGAGCAGAATTTCTTCAGTTGGTGGTTGAGTGGGGAGGCGAACAGGTCTATCTCTGGCATTCCCCATTCCTTTGTTATGGTTTTGAAGATGTCTGGATGCAGCATCCATTCGTGATCATCCGAGTTAGTTCTGCTTAATCTGTCTGCTAGTGATTTCTCTTTTCCTGGTACGAATCTGGCCTGCAGTTGAATGTTGAGATTCAGGCCTAGGTTCCACAGATCCATTGCCATCCGGCATAGAGGGTAGGAATGCGTGCCTCCCTGTTTGTTGATGTACCACATGACTGTGGTATTGTCCGTCCTTATCAGCAGGTGTCCTTGCTGTATGAATGATTTGAATGCCTCAATTGCATGCTTCACTGCCAGCATCTCCTTTAGATTTATGTGTAGATTGAGCTGGTCTTGGGACCATAGGCCTTGGATACACTTGTCTTCCATGTGTGCGCCCCAGCCTAGGTCTGAGGCGTCCGTGGTGATGGTCTGCCTTGGTTGTGGTTTGTGGAAAGGCAACCCTCTGTTGGTCTGGCAGGCCTGAGCCCACCACAGGAATTCTTTTTTCAGGCATGGAATGATTGGTATCATGGTTTCTAGACTGTGTTTGTGTTGAGACCATACATTCCTTAGGTACCATTGTAATTTTCTCATATACAGCCTGACATGTGGGATCAAGATTATGCAGGATGCCATGTAACCCAGGGCCTGCAGGACTTTCCCTGCAGTAAGCTGAGTTTGTCTTGTCAATGCCATGAAGTAGACTGGTAGTTGCTTTTGTTTTTCTTCTGTGAGAAAAGCCATTTGAGTTATTGTGTCCAGTTCTGCACCCAAAAATGTTATCCTTTGGGATGGCACTAGTCTTGACTTCTGTATGTTGACTGTGTATCCCAGGGCTTGCAGCAGTTGTACGACATAGGCCAAATCCTTTATTATTTTTGTCTTGTTGTCCGCTTGTATTAGGCAGTCGTCCAGGTATGGGTAGATTTGAATTCCCCGAAGCCTGCAATGTGCAATTACTGATTCCAGGCATTTCGTGAATACTCTGGGCGCAGTAGATAAGCCAAAGGGCAATGCTGAGAATTGATAATGCTCTGATCCTGCAAGAATTCTGTGGTGTCTTCTGCAATCTGGTCGTATAGGGATGTGCAGGTATGCCTCCTTGAGATCTAGAGTCACCAGCCAAGACTCCTTGCCCAACATGGGAAGAAGTTGCTGTAGGGTCAGCATCTTGAATTTTGGTACAATGAGATATGTGTTCAGTGCGGACAAGTCGAGAATAGGCCTCCATTGAGTTTCTTTTCTTGGTACAAGGAATAGTCTGGAGTAAAATCCTTGGCCTTGTTCCATAGATGGTACCTTTTCTATTGCTCGCATCCTTAGTAAGTTGATGATTTGTTTTAGAGCCTCTGTCTTCTGGCTTGGAGGAAGGTTTGGCATTCCTCTCTTTTTTGGTAAAGTGTGGAAGTGAAACCTGTAGCCTTTGTCTATTGTTTGCAAAGTCCATCCGACTCCTGTAATGCAATGCCAGTTTTTTGAAAATAAAGCTAGCTTTCCGCCCAAGGGTGCTTCCAGTTGTTCCCTGGTAGGCGGAATCAGAGCCAAGTCATTGTGTCTGTCCTGTGGAAGTGGTTGCAGTCGCAGCTGTGGCGGTACTCCTCTGGTTGGCAGGTTGCCACTGACGGCCCCTGTAGGCACCCCTTGATTGACCTCTGCCTCTTGGGCGTCTATTTCTGTCTCTCTCTGCTCTGGAGGTGTCTGGAAAGGACCAATTCTTTGAAGGCCAATTTCTGCTGAACCTTGGAGGTTGGACCTGCAGAAAATCCTTGACAGTTTGCACAGATTTTGCTTTTTCTTCCACTTTCTTTAGAACCTCCTGTGCAGGGGAGCCAAATAAACTTTGTTTCTCCATAGGGGCATCTAGGAGTTTAGACTTAACATGGTCTGGCAAGGATTGCTCTTTTAGCCAGGCATGCCTTCGAATCACTGCTCCAGTCATAGCTGATCTAAATGAAGCCTCCAGTGCATCATAGCCACATTTTAAGAAATGATTACTGACCTGCTGAGAGTTGTGTACCAAATCCTGAAGGGACTTACGGTCTAAAGGTTCAGGAGAGGAAAGCTTTTTATTCAGCTGATCTAACAAAAATTCCTGGTACTGTATCATGTGAAATTGACAGTTTAAAGCCCTAGCAGAAAGAATAGCAGATGTATAAACCTTTTTACCCCATCTCTCTAATGCTCTTGATTTTCTTTCAGAGGGTAGGGGGTTTTTGGCAGAGGCAGCTGCAACACCCTTAGGGCCCTGAGAAATGGTTTCTGGGTCCGCAGCGTGGGCCTTATACAAGTGGAAGTGAGAATCCGGGACCCTGTAATATCTGTCAGGTTTGGCAGGGGCCGGGGGAAGAGAATCAGGGGCAGAACTGGCATCATTGTAAGCATCATCAACAACTGAAAGTACAGGTGGTATGGCTAAAGGCCTATGCTGTGGTAAGTGTAAAAAAGTCCTTAGCCTTTTCCTAGAATCAGAAAAATCCTGACCCTGCCATTGGAAGTGTTCCCTCATGGAATGCAGAGTTTCCCCAAATGAAAATTCTTCTGGGGGGGAGGCAGAAGGAATGGAGTCTTCTGCATCCGAATCCTCATAAGGTGAATATGGTCCTTCCTGATGGTCTGATAAATCTGATCCATCCGAGGAATAGTCAGGAGGAGAGAGGTTCAGGGGGTTCAGCCCTAGGCCTTTTTTCAGGAGGGGGTTGTGAGGCCCTGTCTGGGTGAGGTTGGGATCCCCTGATCAGAGAAATAAGGTCCTCGGCAAGGCTGAGAATCTGAGAACTTGAGGAAGGTCTGTGAGGGGGAGCTTTTGTAGGTAAGGCCTTGGAAAGTTTAGCTGCTTTAGCCCTAGAGAAGGCCTTAATAGACATAGAAGCAGGGGGTCTAGCTGCCCCACGTGCAGGAGTAGAGATGTCCAACGGAATGGTGTCGGACAATTCTTGTGTGCCTGCTTCTTCGGTAGGAATTTCTGTAGCCGACTCAGCCGGGAACTCTGTGGCCTCGGTTGTTGGAGGCATGCTTGCGGCCGAAGGAAGAACAGAGGACTCTGTTTCAGCCGAAACCGAGACACTCGCGGTAGGCCTAACCGTGGTTTCAGCCGAAACCGCGGGCCGCGAGTTTCGGTCCTTTTCCTTGCGTTTTTTGGCTAAATGTGTAGTCGGAGTCTCCGACGGCATTTTATATGCAAAAGCGGGACCAAAAAACTCTTCAGCAAACTCCAACCGACGTCTAAGTGTCCGTCGGTTGAAGGAAGCACAGGCTAAACAAGCTGATACGTCGTGGTCTGGGCCTAAGCAAGGAAGGCAGTAAGAGTGGAAATCCTTATGAGGTATTTGTTTCCCACAAGTTAAACAATTATTTAACCAAAATTCAAAACACAAACTCAGAAAAACAAATGAACGGAGGCTGAACAAATAACGCCAGTCGATAAAATCCCAAACTTTTTACTTAGTTAGCGCTTTCATGCAGGACACTGCCTGCACTTCTTCAGGTCTGAAGAAGTGTAAACAATTATTTACTTTGTCTGACATCGGCTGAGGCAAGAAAGAGTCCCCAACGGGGTACTTAGCTTTTTTAGAAGTCTTCGGTAGCTGAAATCTCTGGATCTGACCGACCGGCACTTGCGAACAGCTTCTGCTTCGGGCACCACTCAGCAAGAAAGACGGAGGAAAATGGCGTCGGCTGATGCCTTTATACCCCAGGAGCTATGACGTCGGGTGAAGTGCGACATCAGCCGAGGCCAGATCCAGACTTTGGAATCCGGCCGACCGAAGGACTGCCTGAGGCAGGACAACCCATATGTTATGACTGCAGATGCATCCTTGAAGGACATCACTTCGTACTCTCACTGTAATATTAGCATACAGGCGGCAGATGAGACCTACACATATTTTACCCAAATCATCCAGATTCAATAGAGACCTGTTATCCAGGACAGAATTGAGCAACTTTTGTTTTATTTAACTGCGTGAAGTGGGGAAATAGTAATGGAGACAGTATAACAGCAATGCTTTTATACTGATAAATATGAATTTACTGGATTGTGACTTACAACAATTACACCAGTTCAACAAGTACAACAGTTTAAGGAATCACTCAGGGCTCTTAGCATCCCAAGAAGAGTACGAAATAGGTGGAGTTGAAGAAGAATGGCAGTGCCTCAAAAAAGCATGTGTTAGGACTACAGAACAGATATGAAAATAAGGTACATAAAGAAAGCTGGTGGTGGAATGCAGAATTCCAGGAAATTATGAAAAGAAAGGAGGAGTGCAGGAAAAAATGGGAGACAGAAAAGAACTACCAGGCTAGGAAGGAATACCATTTGGCTAACACAGAAGCTAAGAAAGGAGTTGCAATAATAATGAATAGGGCATCTAAGGCACTCTACCAACTCCTGGAAAGTGATGCAGTAGGTGGTACAAAGAAACTGTATCAGGTTGCAAGGCAAAGACAGAAAGATGAAGACAGTCGGATAACCCTTCATAAGGGATGCCAGCAACAACCTACTCACCAGTCCACAGGACATCAATTGCAGATGGAAGGAGCATTTCCAGCAGCTTCTGAATGAAGAAAACCCCACAGAAGCTGTACTGCCCCAGAAACTGCCTACGATAAGGGAAGAGAAGCCCACACTAGAAGAAATAAGAATAGCGCTAAGGAAAATGAAGTCAGGGAAAGCAGCAAGCTCAGATGAAGTCACCACAGACATGATAAAGATGTTAGGTGAGATAGCGGAGAAATGGCTGCCTGAAGATACTCATAGCAGTGTGGAGACAAAGGCATACCCCAAATGACTGGAAAATAAGCATACTCGTACCAGTGCACAAGAACAAAGGGGATATCCACAACTATGGGCAATAGCCAGGCATCAAACTCCTATCACACTGCATGAAAGTTCTGGAGAGGGTAACTGATAAATGGATACGCAGAGTAGAAGAATGTAAGATGGGAGATGAGCAGTTTGTATTCAGGTCAGGATGCAGCACAACTGACCAGATGTTTGCAGTGAGACAGACAGCTGAAAAGAAGCTAAAGATGAGGAGAGAGTCCAACTGGGCATTCCTAGACTTGGAGAAAGCATACTACAAGGTCCCAAGAAAGCCAATGTGGGCAGTACTGCAGTGGTTCTAAATCTCAAACACTGGCAGAATTAGTGCAGGCGCTGTACAAGGACCCGATGACTCAAATATGAAGTGTTCGGCCTCACAGAGGGATTCCCAGTGGGAGTGGGTGTACACCAGGGTTCAGCTCTGAGCCCACTGCTGTTCATATTGGTGATGGACTATGTTAGCAAACAGGTTGGAGGGGACAGATCAACAAAGTTACTGTATGCAGACAATCTGGCATTACAGGTAGACTCTGAGCAAGAACTTCAGCAAAGGATAGATGAATATGCAAAACTGAAGGCACATGGGATGAAACTAAGAACAGATAAGACAGTAACAATGGCAGCACATTGAAGAAATTAAAAGAAGCTGAGAATTGTGATAGAAGGGAAGATAGTGGAACATGTAAATAGCTTCAAGTACCTGGGAGGGGTGGTTGAGAAGAAGGGAAGTCAATGAAGAGGTCAAAACTAGAATCAGAGGCAACTGGCATAGTCTCAGGTGTAGTCTGACAGAAGAATGCCAAAGAAAAGCTGAAAAGTAAGGTGTATAAGACAGTGGTGTGACCAGTATGGTACAGAAACCTGGGCAGTAAAGGCAGAGCAGATGAAGCTCAAGGTGATGAAAATGAAGTGCCTGAGAATGGTGGTAGGATCCACACTGTGGTACAGAAAAAATAAATGAGGACATAACAGCAGAAACCGAAGTAGCTCCAATTGCAGAAAAGCTCAAACAGAACAGATTACAGTGGTTTGGACACATGTAAAAAAGCACAAGACAATATGGTAAAGATAATTTGGGACAGACAGGAAGAAGGTAAAAGGAAAGTAGGTCATTCAGCAAAAAAGGTGGATGGATTGTGTGAAAGAAAATCTGCAACAGTCAGGCATGAGTGTTGAAGAAGGCAGGAGTGTGGCACTGAATGAAGAGATGACAGTTAATACAATACCCTAACCCCAAGTAGAAAATGGGGAAAAAAGGGGCTGATGAAGACGCTGTAACTTACAAACAGGATTAAGTAAAGAATGCGGTAATGGGGTTGTTACAAGGGCAGGACCATATACTTGAGAAATGCATCCTCAAAGATTTCAGATTTAATATAAGATGACATATTTCTGATGACAACTGGGATAGAGTTCAACCGTTAAGCAACATACCCAAGAGTACAGTAAATCAGCATTACTATTTTCAGATTTTTCTTTTTAGTACTAGGTGCTGATTTAGTGAATGAAGTTCTCTTTTTTTTTTGGGGGGGGGGCCCAGTTCAGTAACTTGCTGGTGGCAGGGCACCTGTCTGGGGTACAGAGGACATCGTTGCAGTTTTAATATTGAAAGAAATGGTAGATCAGATAGCTTCAGTGCACTGCAACACATCAATTAATGTGAATACTTAACTTTTAACATTTTATTACAACAATGCTATAGTTAAGCTAGCCGAGAGGACTCTAGGTTAGCAAAAAATGTATTATACTTACAGCAGACTAGGGAATAAGACCGGTCTGAGCTATAGTCTTGTTTGCACAATCTGTTAGAATGGGCTCAATTTATTGAGAAAGTACTGCTACAAAAGTAAACTTACTGTAGCATTAGATGTGTGAATGATCACTGCTATTGTAGCCTTAGCTACATGGGTTACATCCAGCACAGTATACAACAGTTGGCCAGCTTCCAAAGCATCAAGGACACCTTCCATACATTCAAACAGTTACTCAGCTCAAGCTGAGCTGGAGAGAGAGACAGACAGACAAAGAGAGTAGTTTGGGAGGCAAGCTCTTAAGAACTTTCATACCAGTTGAGTGTGTGTGTGTGTGTGTGGGGGGGGTTAGTGCTCTGAAAAGACTGATGCTAGGAATCTAAATCTGAGATACTCACCCTGGAAGAAAAAAAAAAAGTAAAACAAGGGGGATGGAGGAAAGGAGGGAGTAGCTACTACAGCAATGATCATTTGAACATCTACTGTTATGGTGAGTATACTTGACACAACCATACCATCTCTAATACACTTGCAACTAAAGCTACTGCAGCACAGTTGTATGTAGATTACCATAGCTTGACTGAATGGGTGGAGGAAGGATGAGGGTCCAGGAAGCTCCTGGAGAACTGTCCTGGCAAATCACGTCTTAGACCTTGAAAAGGAATCTAGTCTGCAGTGCTTTATAAATGTATGCACACAGGAACAAACTGATGCTTCTAAAATAATTCTGGAATCCAACCCTTTCCAAAGAGCCACAGATGAAGCCGAAGCCCTGGCAGAATGGACCATGAGGCCGCCAGGAACTCCTTGTGTTGGTGGGTATAACAAAGGGTAATAGCATGAAAAATAAGTTATGTACCTACCATAACGTTCCATGTTAGTTGTCTTCATCTCACCTTCTTTCTTGCTGGTTGGGATCGGAGCCGATCCTCTGCTCCGACTCGGCCATCTTCAATAGCTCGAGAGCCGTTTACTGGCTCAAGGCTACCCCTTATCCCACAATACCTAGCGATAGCTACCCAGATCTCGTTTGTAATAGCTAACTCAAAACATAACAAGAAAATAAACCAGTCAAAAGAGCTGGTTGACTATATACCTCCCAGAGCTCTAAATCATTAGAGGAAACAAATGAATACTCAGCCAGTGAAAAGAAAATGACTCCTCTCAATCCACTAGGACTGGGGGACGGAGGGTGAGAAGCAAGAAAGAAGGCGAGATGAAGAAAACCAACATGCAACGTTATGGTAGATACACAACTTCTTTATGTTAAGTTTTCTATCTCGCCTTCATTCTTGCTGGTTGGGACAGCATCCCTAGCACCTAACACCATGGGTGGCTCAGTTGAACAGACTCTTCAGAACAGTGGAACCAAAATCAGCTCTGCTCCGGGAGACCATATCCACCTTGTAATGGGAAATAAAGGTTTGATGATTTGCCCAAGTAGCTGCACATATGGAATCCATGGGCAACCTAGACTGAAAAGCTACAGAGGTGGCCAATGCCCTAGTAGAATGACCCTTCGGTTTAGATGGTAACTCCTTATTCCGTAGCTGATAAATAAATGAAATAGTAAAGGACAGCCATCTAGATAAAGTCACCTTGGAAACTGGAAGACCTTGTTTAAGGCATAAGAAAGAAACAATTGGTCTGATTTCCTTATTTCTTTAATTCTATGAAGGTAAAAACGTAATTGCATGTGTACATCCAATTGGTGAAGTTTGTATTCTGCCTTGTTGCGATGATTGGGGAAGAAAACAGGGAGAGCTATAGATTGATTCAAGTTATGTTCGGAGCAGACTTTGGGAAGAAATGAAGGGTTTGTCCTCAGAGAAACTCTGTCTTTGTGAAAAACCAGATAAGGAGGATGGACACATAGTGCCTGCAGTTCTGAGACTCGCCTGGTTGAAGTGATAGCAACCAGAAAGATAGTTTTCCTGGAGAGAAACTTGATGGAGCAGGATGCCGCTGGTTCAAAAGGAGGCAAAATTAAGGACGTTAGGACTAAATTAAGGTCCCAAGGTGGAGGGGGATCTCTCACTGGAGGTCTAAGAAGAGATGTCCCTCTCAAAAAAGCTTTACACAGCTTGTGAGACATGATGTTTGAATTTTGCAAACCGATATGAAAATTAGAAATGGCTGCTAACTGCACCCTAATGGTAGCAGCAGCGGCTTCAGAGTGAAAAAGTTGTGCTAGGAACTCTAGAATCTCATGGACTGGGGCTGAGAAGTAATCAACGTTCCTAGACTCAGCCCAAAAAGAAAAATGTTTCCACTTGCCAGCATAAATTGTTCTCGTAGTGGATTTATGTGAGGAAACAAGAATCTCACGGACTGCTGGGGAAATGCTGGGAAGCCTGGCTAAAGCTGGAAGTGGAGCAACCAAGCTGTGAGCTGGAGAGTCTGAAGGGACTGATGCAACCCGCCAGATTGATGAATCAGTAGATCTGGAACCGGGTCCAGAGTCCAGGGCTGATGGAGAAGATAGAGGTGTAGGAATGGGAATCATATATGTCGAGGCCAGTAGGGGGCAATGAGGATCATTTTGCAACCCAACGACTTCACTTTCTGTATAAGTTTTGGTATAAGGGGAAAGGCATAAAGAAGCCCCTGAGGCCAATCGTGGACTACAGCGTCCCCGGGTATGTGATCTGAAAGCAGAAGGGAGAAGTAGCTGCTGCATTTGCTGTTGAAAGGGGTGGCAAAAAGGTCGCAAGGCTGTCCCCATTTGCAGAAGATTAGGTCCGCAACTTCCTGATTCAGGGACCACTCATGAGGCATGAGGATCGCTCTGCTGAGCCTGTCCACTATGACGTTGGATATCTCAGGGATGTGCATCGCAATCAGAAAACGTTGGGAGGAAATCACCCACTGCCACAGTCTGAGTGCTTCTCGACATAAGGGGTAAGATCTGGTCCCGCCCTGCTTGATGATGTACCACACTACTGACATATTGTCTGTTTGCATTGCAATGGTCCCGGAAGGAAGAGAGTCCAGAAGGGCTTGCAACGCTAGGAGCACAGCTCTCATTTCTCGGACATTTATGTGCAGATGGTACTCGTGAGTTTGCCAAGTGCCTTGGACTGTCCTGCCCAGATATTGCCCCCCCACCCTATCAGGGAGGCGTCTGTGGTCACTGTGGCTACCGGAGGGGGCTGAATGAAGGGGTATGCCCTGAGTCACAAGTGGGGAGACCATCCTCCAAGAAAGGTGCCTTTTGCATGCTTCTGTAATCAGGATCATGTGAGACATGGGCAGCTCTTGGAAAGACCACGGAGTGAAAAGAAGCCACTGAAGAATCCTCATATGGAAGCACGCCAAAGGAAGAAGGAGAATGGCAGCTGCCATGGAGCCTAGAGTTTGAAGGACATATTTGACTTGTATTCTCTTGCTCTGCATTAGGACTCGTACTTGCTGATGGATCGTGTACACTCTTTCCAGTGGTAACCTTGCGAACATTTCCCGTGTTTTTTCTGCTCCTATGTAAGTGACAGACTGACAGGGCAACAAGGCAGATTTTTCGACATTTATGATACCTAGCTGGGTGCAAAAGGTGATTGTGTAGTCCCGCGCCTGTAAAAGTTGATGCCTGGTGGCAGCAGAGAGGAGCCAGTCGTCTAGATATGGAAACACCTGGAATCCTTGACGTCTCAGGTGAGCTGTGACCACTGCCATACATTTGGTGAACACCCTGGGGGCTGTGGTGAGACCAAAGGGCACAGCTCTGAACTGGTAGTGACTGGCCCCAACCCGAAAGCGAAGAAATCTCCTGGAGTATCTGTCCATCTTGATATGGTAGTACGCATACTGAAGATCTAGTGAGCACATCCAACTGTCCTGACCCAGAAAGGATAGAATGGACTGTAGCGTGACCATCCGAAACTCATCTTTGCACAGATCTGTTTAATCTGCTGAGATCCAGAATGGGTGTCCAGTCCCCTGTCTTTTTGGTACCAAAAAGAACCTTGAGTAAGCTCCGGATCCGAGCTGGTCTGTGGGGACCTTTTGGATGGCTCTTTTTCTTAGTAGTTCTGAATCTTCTATAACTGCTTGCTCCCTCAGATTGGGTAGAACATCTGGAAGGGCCTTTTTTGACTGTAGGGGGCATTGAAGAAAAGGAATTCTGTAACCTCCAGATATAATGGACAGTACCCATCAGTCTTTTGTTAATTTTTGCCAGGCTCTTGGGTACAGTGAAAGCCCCCCGACTGCCTCCAGAGGCGAACAGCCGGGCAACCCTTCAGGGATGTTGGAAGGGCTTATCAGAGAAAGATTCTCTGTTGCCCTGGTTCTGCGGACCCCCTCTGCCACGAGGGTGGTGTCTATTGTTGTTATTTCCCCCTCTGCCTCTGGAGGAAAAATCGCTACGTGTGTCAGGCAAGGATCCCCGAGATTTGCGGAACCACATCTTCCCCCTTGGGGAATGGTCTTGAGGGAGTGGAAAAACGGACTCCCACGGCAGAGAGAGTCTTGCCTTCTAGCTCACACCTAGCCAAAGTGTCTTTTACCTGCGGTCCAAAGAGAAAGGAGCCATCAAAGGGGGTGTTGGTGAAGGGTGCTCGAAATGGTTCCGCAAAATTACACAGCCGCATCCAAGCGTGCCTTCTGAGGGCCACAGCAGTGCCCAAGGCTCTACACGCTCCATCGGCGGCATAGGAAATGAGTCTCATGGAGGAGTTGACTACGGAACTGAGAATCGCTAGCTGGGAAGTTACTCTGGCCTGTACTCCCTCAGCTGTAGGATCTTGAAGGGTATCTCCTAGCTCTTTTAGGAGATCCCTCTGAAGACGAGTGAAGTGACATAAGTAGTTCAGTGACCTCATGGAGAAGGTCGCTGAAGCAAACATTCACTTTCCATATCTGTCCATGGTGCTAGACTCCTTGTTAGGAAGATGAACAGATAAAAAGGTCTCTACCATCTCTTTTTTGGTGGCAGCTGCTACTACCATGGTATCAACAGGCACACCCTTAGAAAGGAATTGTTTATCCTGGGGGCTGAAATAAACTTATTCGGTCTCCTCGGAGTTGGTTCTGCTGTGTCCGGAGCTGACCACACCTTTAGAGCCACTGCAGACATAAGAAAGACTGCAGAAGTGGCTGCAGCTCTGGTTGAATGTGGCCTAGTGCCCTTAGGCACTGGTTTGCCTTGCTGTGAGTAGCAGAAACGAATGCAGTGATCTATCCACTTTGAAAAAGTCTGCTTGGAGATGGCCTTTCCTTGTGATGCTGTGGCATATGTAACTAGTAATTGCTCTGTCTTTCTGAAAACTTTAGTTTTGTCCAAGTAGAATTAAAGTTGTCTGTGTACGTCCAAAGAATGCAGAATTTTCTCCCCCTTGTTCTGTGGATTTGGATAAAAAGTTGGCAAATGAATTGTTTGGTTAAGGGCTACAATGGATACCACCTTAGGCATAAATGTAGGGTATTTTCTTAGAGAGAGACCCTGTCTGGATAGAAAATGATAAAGGATTCCACAGCCATGAAAGCCTGTAGCTCTGAAACTCTTCTTGCAGAAGTTATTGCTAGGAGCTGAGCTGTTTTCCAAGAAAAGAACTTTATGTCCGCAGTAGCAGCTGGCTCAAAAGGAGGTAAGGTGAGTTTTTACAAGACATAATTGAGGTCCCATGCAGGTGTTGGCGTTCTCCTTGGAGGCCGTAAGTTTTTGGCTCCTCTGAGGTACTGCCTTAATAAAGAATGAGAAAAGAGTGGTGGTTCTGTATTGTAATGAGCCAAAATGGCAGAGGCATGGATTTTAATTGATGAGAATAATAGACTTTTGTCCAGCATCTCAGTAAAGTATTGCAAAAGCTGAGGAATATTTGGGACAGCTGTTTCAGTTCCTTGAGCTTGGTTCCAAGCGCAAAATCTCTTCCATTTCTCAGCATAGGTTTTTCTAGTACTAGGCCTTCTGGCTTCTAAAATGACATCCATCACAGCTTTACTGAGAGTAGTGGTTCATATGGCTACATTATCCGCCATGCTGCCAGGTTTAGGGTCCTGAGTTGGCGGTGCATAATCTGACTGTTTTGCTGGGACAGTAGAGGAGGTATATGAGGTAAGGTCCAGGCTGGGCATTGGGACAAGTTCCTTAAGATTGGATACCAGTACTGGCGTGGCCAGTCTGGGGCAATCACAATCATTTTTGTTTTTTCCTGCCTGACATTTAGGAGCACTTTGGGGAGGACAGGCAGTGGAGGAAAGGCATATACTGATAGGTTTGTCCAGTTGAAAGATAAGGTGTCCACTTTCCAAGCTTGTCTGAGATAAGTCCTTGTGCAGAATCTTTTTAGTTGATTGTTTTGAAGTGAGGCAAATAGATCTATGTCCGGGCGTCCCCATTTCATTGTTATCATACTGAAGACTTATGGATCCAGGTGTCACTCTTGGGGATCCATGAGGTTTCTGCTTAGTTTGTCAGAGTATTTTCCTTTCCTGGCAGGAATTGTACTTGCAGATGAACTTGTTAAGTCAATGCTGTGTCCCATAAAGCCATGGCTAGTCTGCACAGGGGATAAGAATGAGTACCCTCCTGCTTATGTACCACATAACCGTGGTGTTGTCTGTCTATCAGTAGTTGTCCCGGACGAAGTAGGTCCTTGAAGGCGGTCAGGGCATTTTGAACATCTAGCATCTCTTTTTGATTGATATGCAGATGCTTTTGGTTTGTGGACCAGGTGCCCTGAATGCCTCTTCCTGCCATGTGTGCCCCCCCAGGCATAATCTGATGCATCCGTCGTTAGGCTCTGCCTGGCTGGGGGTAGTGAGAATGGCTGTCCTTTGTTTTGGTGACAAGCCTTTGCCCACCATCGAAATTCCTGTTGCAGGCAGGGAATTAGAGTAATCATGGTTTCCAGACTGTGGCAATGTTGAGTCCACACACTTGTTAGGTACCACTGAATTTTCCTCATATGCAGTCTTGCATACGGAATTAGTAAGATGCACGATGCCATGAAGCCCAAAGCCTGCAGAATTTTTCTTGCAGATAACTGGGCCTTTGTTGCCATTTCCTTGAAATAGGCAGTCAGTTGCCTTTTTTTGTCTGGAGTGAGATAAGCCATCTGGGCAGTTGTATTTAAGCTTGCACCCAGGAATATTATCTCTTGAGAGGGTAATAGTTTTGATTTCTTTTTGTTGACTGTGTACCCTAGGCATGTTAAAAGTTTTATCACAAAAGATTGTTCTCTGCTTATATGAGGCAGTCGTCCAAGTAAGGGTATACTTGTATTCCTCTTTGTCTGCAGTAAGCAATTACTGGTGCCAGGCACTTTGTGAAGACCCTGGGCGCAATAGACAAGCCAAAGGGCAGTGCAGAGAATTGGTAATGCTTTGAGCCAGCCTTGAATCTGAGGTATCTTCTGCATGACTGTCTGATTGGGACATGCAGGTATGCCACTTTTAGGTCTAAAGTCACGACCCAAGCCTTGCTGCCCAGCATGGGCAGAAGCTGCTGTAAGGTCAACATCTTGAATTTTGGTATATCCAGAAAAGTGTTTAGAATAGAAAGGTCCAGTATTGGTGTCCACGCTTTGTCCTTTCTGGGTACCAAGAACAGTCTTGAGTAAAATCCTAGTCCCTGTTCTTGCTGTGGCACTTGTTGAATAGCCCTCATGTCCATGAGAGCTGTGACTTGTTTTTGAGCCTCTGTCCATTGATTTTTTGGCAGGTCTGGCCAACCGTTTGCCCTTGGCAGGGTATGGAAATGAAACTTGTAGCCTTGTGACACTGTCTAGAACCCATTTGCCCTGGGTTATAATGTGCCAATTATGAAATAAAAAATGCTAGTTTTCCCCCTAAGGGTGCTGCCAGAAGATAAGTGCTTGGTGCAGGTAGGGGGAAGTCAATAGGACTGTTTCCTGTATGGTTGTGATTTGTTTTCTCCACCTTTAGAGGTAGAGGCACTCCACTGCCTAGACCTATAGGAAGCTTGCGGCTGTGATCTGCCTCTAGGGCATCTGGATCTGCCCCTTTGAGGTCGGTCTGAGACTGGAAAGGACCAATTCTTTGTAGGCCAGTTGTCTGCTAAATCTAGGTGGCTGTACCTGAAAGAAATCCTTGACCATTTGCATAGATTTAGCTTTGTCCTCCATTTTCTTTAACACCTCTTCTGCCTTAACAACTAACAAGGTATCATGTTGTAAAGGAGCATCTAATAATTTTGCTTCAACATGGTCAGGCAGATTTTGTTCCTTTAACCAAGCATGCCGCCTAATGACAAAACCTGTAACAGCGGCCCTGCAGGAGGCCTGCAGAGGATCAAACCCACATTGCAAAGTATGCTTTCCAACTTATTCAGCTGCATGCAATAAATCCTGCATTTTTTTGTTTTCTGCACATTCAGAATTTGCCATCATTTTCTATTTAAGCAGTGTCATGATATACTACTGATATTTGAGCATATGAAACTGGCAATTTAAGGCCCTTATAGCCAAAGTAGCAGATGTGTAAATCTTTTTTCCCCATCTATCCAGTGCCCTAGAATCCCTGTCAGAGGGGGTAGGGATTTTTGCAATAGAAGCCTTGACCCCTTTCGGACCATGAGAAATAGTTTCTGGATCTGCAGTAGGGTTTTTGAAAAGGAATTTATGAGAGTCATGGACCCTGTAGTATCTGTCCTGCTTAACAGGAGCTGGAGGTAAAGAGTTAGGGGGTCAGACTAGACTCCGAGAGCACATAACCTACAATGTCTAACACAGGTGGAATAGCTAGAGGCCTTTGTTGAGGTAGTTAAAGGAAGTCTCTGAGCCTTTTCTTAGATTCTGAAAAATCTTGGCTCCCCCAGTGGAAGTGCTCCCTCATGGTATGCAAGGTTTCCCCAAAAGAGTAGTCCTCAGGAGGAGAAGCTGAAGGAATTGATTCTTCAGCATCATGGGGTGGGGGAGAGAATATTCCTGATCAGAAGAGGAATCAGAAGAAATGGAAACCTGATCTGAAGATTCATAGTCTGTCTCAGGAGGGGGATGGGAACCCCTGATCAAGGTAATTAAGTCTTCGGCCATTTTGAGCATCTGTTTTTTTGGGCATGGAGGCCTGTCCTTGTGGCTGATGAACTTGTTTCTTTGCCTTTAAAGGTGTTTTAGGCTTTGTCTTTGAAGTCTGTTTAATATATAATTGTTTGGGTCTGAAAACACCCTCAGAAGCCGATGCCTGCTCAGCAGCTCCGGACACATCTGAGGGAATAATCGCCGAGGCTCCAATACCTTGAGTTTCCAGTGGCCTGGCCGACTCCAAGTGGGAGTCTGTAGTGGCCTGCGACAAGTAGCGGGCGTCAGGGGCAGCGAAAGCACCTCACTGAGGACCGGCGAACCGGCGACTTGCTTAGGAGAAAATTCGTCATCTGTTATGGGCCTCTGTTTCCTGTCTTTTTCTTTTCGTTTTTTGTGAACTCCAGTAGTCGGATGGCTATCCGATGGCACTGAATAATTAAATTTTCGCCCAAAAGAGCGTAATGCAAAATCATACCAATGCTTAATAGTGCGTTGGTTAAATCTAGCACAAAACCGACAACTAGCAACGTCGTGGTCAGGGCCTAGGCAAGGAATACAGTAAGAATGAAAGTCCTTATGAGGTATTTGCTTCCCACAAGAAATACAATTATTAACTTTTTCTGACATCGGTCTGGAGCAAGAAAAAAGTTTCCCCAACGGGGTACTTAGCTTTAAATGAAGACTTCGGATCTGAAATTCGAACACGAAAATCTCAGGAGTCGGCCGACCGGCACTTGTGAAAGTACAGTTTTGTACCTACCATAAATGTAGATGTCCGATAGGTATGCATCTGCAGTCATCACATATGGGTTGTCCTGCCTCAAGCAGCCCTTCGGTCGGCAAAATTCCAAAGTCTGGGTCCGGCGTCAGCTGATGTCGCACTTTCCCCGACGTCAGAGCGCCTGGGGTATAAAAGCATCAGCCGGCGCAATGTTCCTCAGTTTTTCTTGCCCCAGATGCCAGGTGCCCTCTAAGGAAGGCTAAATTTGGAGAGATGCATTTAAAAATCCAAACATGCACAGTAATATAAAAACAAATACAACATAATAGATCCCCCCAGCTAGCTATAAGAGGGGTAAGTACCCAAGGAATACCACAGAGGGGAAGGAGGGAGGGTAAACCTGACTGCAGATGCATACCTATCGGACATCTACATTTATGGAAGGTACAAAAGTGTACTATGTCCTTCAAGGATGCATCTGCAGTCCTTACATATGGGTAGAATACCATAGCCAATCTGGGGGTGGAGGAACTATGTAAAGGATGGTGTAGCTAAAATGCCCTGCAGGACTGCTGTAGCAAAGCCTGCTCTGGATCTGGAATATAAAGGTAAATTGTAATGCTTGGCAAATGTATGCACGGAGCTCCATGTAGCAGCTTCTAAAATGTCCTTGGTAGCCACCCCTCTTAAGAAGGCTGTGGAGGTGGCTGTGGCTCTCGTGGAATGAGGTCTGATGTTAGCTGGCACAGTTTTTCCTTGAAAGGAGCAACAAAAACGAATGCAATTCCCTATCCATTTTGAAATTGCCTGTTTGGAAATTGCTTTTCCTTGTGTACCAGTAGCATATGCTACCAACAGCTGGTCAGTTTTTCTGTAACTTTTAGTTCTGTCCAAGTAGTAGCGCAACTGTCTGTGCATGTCCAGGGTGTGCAGAAGTTTCTCCCCTTTGTTTTGTGGATTTGGAAAGAAGGTAGGCAAGCGAATAGCTTGGTTTAATGAAACCCTGGATACCACCTTTGGCATAAATGTAGGATTGGTTCTCAAATGAAACTCTGTCCTGATGAAAAAGAAATGGCTGTACTGCCATAAGGGCCTGTAACTCAGATACTCTTCTTGCTGAGGTTATGGCCAGAAGGAAGGCAGTCTTCCAAGACAGGAACTGTGGTTCTGCAGATGCTGCTGGTTCAAAGGGAGGCAGCGTTAGTTTTTCCAACACAAAGTTGAGGTCCCAAGTAGGTAGAGGTGGTTTCCTTGGAGGATTGATGTTTTTGATTCCTCTTAGAAACTGTCTTAGGAGAGGATGAGAGAACACAGGTGCATCAGTATTGTACTCTGCTGAAATTGCTGAAGCATGAATTTTAATGGAAGAATAAGACAGGCCATTGTGGAACATTTCCGCCAAGTATTCCAGGATATGTGCCATGTTCATCACTGTTGCATCTAGGCCCTTTGTGGTGTTCCAAATGTGAAATCTTTTCCATTTTGCTGAATATGCCTTTCTTGTGGAAGGCCGGCGAGCTTCCATAATAATATCTTTCACTCTCTGGGATAGCTTATCCTGAGGAGGAGTCAAGGTATTTTCCAGGCTGTTAGTTGCAAGGTTTTCAGGTTGGAATGCAGAGTTTTGTAATTGTGCTGTGTCAGTAGAAGTGGCCATAGAGGAAGAGGCCATGGTTTCATGCGTGACATGCTCTTTAACAGTGGGTACCAGTGCTGTCTTGGCCAGTCCGGAGCTATCAGAATCACTTTTGGCTGCTCTGTTCTGATCTTCAGTAAAACCTTGGTCATTAATGGGAGAGGTGGAAATGCATACACTGTTAGAGTTCTCCAGCTGAAAGAGAGGGCGTCCACTTTCCATGCTTGTGGGTGGTATGTCCTTGAGCAGAATTTCTTCAGTTGATGATTGTGGGGTGAGGCAAAAAGATCTATGTCCGGCCTCCCCCATGACTGTTATCTGTAGAATGATGTCCGGGTGCAGCATCCATTCGTGTGCATCCCTGATATTTCTGCTTAAGCTGTCCGTCAGTATATTGTCTTTCCCTGGCACAAACTGGGATTGTAGCTGCATATTGAGTTTCAAGGAAAGTTCCCATAGATTCATTGCCAGCCTGCAAAGAGGATAGGAATGGGTGCCTCCTTGCTTGTTTATGTACCACATAACCGTGATGTTGTCTGTCCTTATTAGCAGACGGCCTTGATGCAGAAAGGGTTTGAAGGCTTCGACATGTATCACTGCCAGCATTTCCTTTTGGTTTATGTGTATGCGTATCTCTTTTTGTGACCATAGACCTTGAATGCATCTGCCCTCCATGTGCGCTCCCCATACGTGGTCTGAAGCGTCTGTTGTAATGGTTTGGCTGGCTATTGGTTTGCTGAAAGGAAGGCCCCTGTTTGACTGGCTTGCTTGAGCCCACCACAGAAATTCCTTTGAAGCATGGAATGAGTGCTATCAAAGTTTCCAGGCTGTGACTGTGCTGAGTCCATAAACTCCTTAGGTACCATTGTAGTTTCCTCATATGTAGTCTTGCTTGCGGAATCAGAAGGATGCAAGAAGCCATGTAACCCAGGGCCTACAGGATTTTCCTTGCAGTCAGCTGGGTTTGTCTTGTCAGATTTTTGAAGTAATCTGGTAGTTGACTTTGTTTTTCTTCTGTGAGGAAGGCCATTTGGGTGGTTGTATCTAGATTTGCACCCAGAAAAGTTATTCTTTGGGATGGAACAAGTCTTGATTTGTGAAAGTTGACTGTATATCCCAAGGCCTGAAGTAGGTGGATGGCATAATTCAAATGTTTGACCAAAGTTTGTTGGCTGTCCGCTTGTATAAGGCAGTCGTCCAGACATGGGTATATTTGAATCCCCTGAAGTCTGCAGTGTGCAATTACTGATGTCAGGCATTTCGTGAATACTCTGGGCGCAGTAGATAAGCCAAAGGGCAATGCTGAGAATTGATAATGCTCTGACCCTGCAAGAAATCTGAGGTGTCTTCTGCAACTTTGTCTGATAGGGACATGCAGGTATGCCTCCTTGAGGTCTAGAGTTACCAGCCAAGACCCCTTGCCCAGCATGGGAAGGAGCTGCTGTAGAGTCAGCATTTTGAACTTTGGCACAATGAGATAAGTATTCAGTGCACACAAATCGAGAATAGGCCTCCATTGATTTTCTTTTCTTGGAACAAGGAATAGTCTGGAATAAAATCCTTGGCCTTGTTCTGAGAGAGGAACCTTTTCTATAGCTTTCATTTGCATTAAGCTGGAAATTTGTTTCAAAGCCTCTGCCCTTTGATTCGGTGGCAGGTCTGGCATGCCTTTTCTTTTTGGTAATGTTTGGAAATGGAACCTGTATCCTTTGTCTATTATTTGTAGTGTCCATTTGTCCCTTGTAATACTGTGCCAATTTTCTGAGAATAAAGAAAGCTTTCCGCCCAAAGGTGCTCCCAATTGAGCCCTGGTTGGCGGTGTCAAAGTAAAGTCATTGAGCCTGTCCTTGTGCAGCAGTTGAAGGTCCTGCATTACCTCTCTGGTTGGGAGGTTGTCATTGACGTCCTCTGTAGGAGCCTCTAGCCTGCCCTCTACCACGCCTGTTCTTGCCTCTCTGAAACCTCTCTGCGTCTGGAAAGGACCAATTCTTGGAAGGCCAATTCCTGCTGAATCTTGGTGGTTGTACTTGGAGAAAATCTTTGCTTGTACAGATTTTGCCTTTTCTTCAAATTTCTTTAGGACCTCCTGAGCCGTGGAGCCAAATAACTTTTGCTTTTCCAGTGGAGCATCCAGAAGCTTTGCTTTAACATGGTCTGGCAGAGATTGTTCCTTCAGCCAAGCATGCCTACGTATATGACTGCGCCAGTCATAGCTGACCGACATGAAGCTTCCAATGCATCATAACCACATTGCAAGAAATGGTTGCTAACCTGTTGTGAGTTATGTACCAGATCCTGAAGTGATTTGCGGTCTAGGGGTTCAGGTGAAGAAAGTTTTTTATGCAATTCATCTAACAAATACTCTTGGTACTGTATCATATGAAATTGACAATTTAATGCCCTCATAGAAAGAGTAGCAGAAGTATACACTTTTTTACCCCATCTCTCTAATGCTCTGGACTCCCTTTCAGAGGGGAGAGGATTTTTAGCAGTGGCAGCTGCAACCCCTTTAAGGCCCTGGGAAATAGTTTCTGGATCAGCAGAGTGGGCCTTGTAAAGGTAAAGATGCGAGTCCGGGACCCTGTAGTACCTATCGGGCTTGGCAGGAGCCGGAGGGAGGGAATCAGGGGTTGAGCTAGAGTCAGAGTACACATCCTCAATGACATTCAAAACAGGAGGAATAGCTAAAGGTCTATGCTGAGGCAAATGTAAAAAGGTCCTTAATCTTTTCCTGAAA
Organism: Protopterus annectens; assembly: GCF_019279795.1. Lineage (NCBI taxonomy): Eukaryota > Metazoa > Chordata > Ceratodontiformes > Protopteridae > Protopterus > Protopterus annectens. The sequence goes on along the minus strand of NC_056729.1, from coordinate 1,451,937,414 downwards.
TCAGAGAATTCCTGGCCCTGCCATTGGAAATGCTCTCTCATAGTGTGTAGTGTCTCTCCAAAGGAAAACTCTTCAGGAGGGGAGGCCGAGGGAATAGATTCTTCTGCATCAGAATCCTTGTATGTCGAAAAAGCCTCCTCCTGGTGATCCGAGAGAGTAGAGCCATCAGAGGCTTCATCAGAGGAGTGGGGATCAGAGGGCTCAACCCTGGGCCTTTTGTCTGGAGGAGGTTGAGAGCCCCTGTCCGGATGAGGTTGAGAGCCCCTAATTAAGGAGATAAGATCCTCTGCTAAGCTTAGAATCTGTGAACCAGTAGAGGGTCCCTGAGGGATAACCTTGGGAGGCAAAGCTTTTGAGAGTTTAGCAGCTTTAGCCCTGGAGAATGCCTTAATGGACATGGATGCAGGAGGCCTGGCTGCACCACGTGCTGGTGTAGATTTGTCTAAAGGAATGGTGTCGGAAGGTTCCAGGACACCAGTTTCGGTTGGAAATTCAATAACCGACTCAGCCGGGGCCTCCGGGGCTGAGGTAGTCGGTTGAGCGGTATCGGTAACTGGAAGTACCAAGGACTCTGTTTCAGCCGAGACAGAGACACTCGCGGTAGGCCTGGCCGTGGATTCAGCCGAAACCACGGCCCGCGTGTGTCGGTCCTTGTCCTTCCGTTTCTTAATTAAATGCGAAGTCGGAGTTTCCGACGGCATTTTATACGAAAAAGTAGCCCCAAAAAATTCCTCTGCGAACTCCGCCCGACGCAAGGGAGACAGTAAGAGTGGAAATCCTTATGAGGTATTTGTTTCCCACAAGTTAAACAATTTACTTTATCTGACATTGGCTGAGGCAAGAAAGAGTCCCCGACGGGGTACTTAGCTTTTTCGAAGTCTTTGGTAGCTGAATCAAAGGAGCTGGCCGACCGGCACTTGCGAACTGCTTCTTCTTCGGGCACCGCGCGGCAAGAAAGACCGAGGAAGATGACGTCGGCTGATGCTTTTATACACCAGACGTTCTGACGTCGGGGAAAGAGCGACATCAGCAGAGGCCAGACCCAGACTTTGGAATCCGGCCGACCGAAGGGCTGCCTGAGGCAGGACAACCCATATGTTATGACTGCAGATGCATCCTTGAAGGACATCCTAGAGTGAGAGGCTGGACAGCCTGTCCAAGGTCAAGAAGGCCCGAGAAGATCGGGAATCTAGCCTGGCTCCTATGAAATCTAATGCTTGCACAGGATGAAGAAAGGACTTCGGTGTGTTGACTGAGATGCCCAAGCTGTCAGCAAGAGACAGTACATAGTCTCTCGTGGTACAAAGTTGATGCCTATTGGTTGCAGTGAGGAGCCAGTCGTCTAGGTATGGTAAGACCCTTATGCCCTGAAGCCTCAGGTGGGCCACAACCACTGCCATGACTTTGGTGAACACCCTGGGGGCTGAGGTGAGTCCGAACGGAAGGACCCTGAACTGGTAATGACTGGCCCCTAGCCGGAAGCGGAGGAACCTCCTGGACCATCTGTCCATTAGAATGTGGTAGTATGCGTCCTTCAGGTCTATAGAGCACATCCAGTCGTTCTCCTGCATTAAGGGGAGAATAGATTGTAGAGTGACCATCCAGAATTTTTCTTTCGGGACAAACATGTTCAGGGCGGACAAGTCTAGAATGGGCCTGAGGTCCCCCGTCTTTTTTCGCACTAAAAAGAACCTTGAGTAGTAGCCCGATCCAGATTGGTCTGGGGGGACCCGCTGGATGGGTCTTTTTTCTAACAAATTTGAAATCTCTATGGTCGCCACCTCTCTTTGATTGGGTGGGACATCGGGGAGGCGACCACCTGAGGGAGGACGAAATAGGAAGGGAATTTTGTAGCCTCTGGATATAATTCGGAGCACCCATCGATCGTTCATGATGGACTCCCACATTGACAGGTGCTTCGTTAAACACCCCTCGACTGCCTTCAGAGCTGGACAGTCGGGTAAAGCCCACAGGGCTGCTGCACGAGTCTCTCAGAGAAAGGCTCCCTAGACCCGAAGTTACACGGTCCCCCTCTGCCTCCGGGCCAGCGTCCACCCTGCCCTCCTCTGCCTCTGGAGGGCGCGGAGTCCGAAGCTGGAAAGGATTGCTGAGACTTGCGGAGCCACAGCTTCTTTTGCCCCCTCTGATTCCTTGAGAAGGAACGTTGGGGGCTCGAGAAGCGGACTCCGACGGCAGACAGCGTCTTCCCGTCCTTCTCGCTTTGGACTAGTGTATCTCGTACGGTCTTGCCAAAAAGCGAAGAGCCAAAGGGTGCATTCGCGAAGGACACCTTGAAAGGTTCCGCGAAATTATAAAGACGGAGCCAGGCGTGACGTCTCAAGACAACACCTGCCCCGCTGGCCCTTGCGGCTCCCTCCATAGCATAAGACAGTAGCCGCATGGACGTATTTGAAATGGACTTGAGAGTGGCCATACGTGTCGAGAACACGGTTTTGTCCTCGACCGACATGGACTCAGGTGGAGCTGCAGTGTATTCCTTGATCAAATCCCGTTGCAGCCTGATGACATGCGCCATATAATTCAGCACCCTCACGGAGAAGGTTGCTGAAGCAAAGGTCTGCTTCCCTATACGGTCCAGCACCAGGGACTCCTTGTCCGGCGGGTGGACAGTGGAGCTCTCCTGGGAGAGTTCTCTCTAAGTGGCAACAGCCACCAACATGGCATCAACTGGAGACCCTTTGGCCCAAGCCTGCCTGTCTGAAGGGGGGCTAAGGATTTTATCCAGTCGGCGTGGGATAGGCTCCACAGTGTCGGGTTCCTGCCAAGCCCTGGTAGTCGGGGGATCTGCCAGTGGGGACACCCAGGAGGGAGATGGGCCCGCTTCAAACGCCTCCAGAAATACGGACTCATCCGAGGAAGGTTTTTGGGCAGACTCCCCCCCCCCCTAATACGCAACATTTCCATGATGTCCCCAAAGGAGACATCCTCAGGGGGTAACCTTGGGGAACCTTCCCTTTCCTCTAAGTCCGTATTTGTGGTGACTGACTCGGGGGAGTCCATGTGCCTCCTTTTACATGTCCGTTTACGAGGCACCTCCTCTGTGGGACTATCAGAAGAGGGCTCGTCAACGGCCTCTTGTTCCTCCGAGGGAACCAACTGGAGGGTCTGAGCAGGCTGTCCCGATGGAAGGATGATGGAAGTTAGACCCGTATGCAGTGGGAGAGCGGAGGGATCCAAAGCCTGAGTCGGGGACCTGGAAGACCGACAGTACCCTCTCTCCACTACCTCGAACGCAGAGGGAAAACTACTCTCTTCCGGCCCCGAGAGCAGTCTCCTCGGCTCAGAGATAGGGATTGGAGTCGGAGCCGAAGCCATCAGATCCGAAAGGGAGATGCTCTCCGACATAGGCGATGCCGAAGATGCACCCGCTCCCACAGATCCAACGCCTGGCCCACGGCCCCGAGAGCTCAGATCTGAGATACTCGAGGGTATGGTCGGCGTCGAGAAGGCTTGGGCCACTGGCACCAACAAAACCCCAGCTCCGAAAGGGCCCGGATCCGGGTTGAAGAAGGAGAAATCGGGGCAAATAATGAAGCTGCACTCCCCCCCTGTGGAGGGGGGGCAGGAACACCCCCATCTGCATTTGGGTCTGCAAAAACCGACGCATCATCCTATCCATATCGGCATCGGAGAGAGACCTAGTAGATCTAGAGGAGGTCGTAGAGGCGGGCCTGCAGGGCCGCCTCGACGACCTCGAGGGTGATAGGAGCTCCTCCTCCGGCTCCGGTGAGAAGGAAGGAGATCGGAGCCGAGAAGGAGAAGGTCCGGACACCCTCGGAGGCGATTTAACAATTTTTGAAGGCGGAGCCTAGGGATGAGGCTCGGCTCGCCTCTTGTGTCTGTGCTTCTCCCTGTGCTTTTCCCTAGAAGGAGAAGACAGAACTTCCCTCGTACTCAAGGCAGTAGTGGGAGGTTGAGTCCCAGCCAGAGTCTAGGGAATCAGGGGTGCCGAAGCTACCTGGGCAGCCTGCACCTTGGAGGGAGAGGAGGAAGAGGCCTCCTCTGGGGGAAGCCTGTTCCTCCTGTCCCTCACAGCACGGGGGTTGAAGGCTGCGCAAACCTGGCAGTCTGAAGACAAATTGGCAACCCCCAGGCATATAACGCACTGAGTGTGGCCAGCAGCTGGGGAAAGCTTATGGCCACACCCAGTGCACTTTGAAAAAATAGCTTTATGGCCTTCAGCTATTTTCCTGACACACACACTCACATGCCCAAACACCTAGGGAAAGGTTTAACTGAATAAAACGCAATCCCGAAAACAAAAAAGGGCAGAGAAACACTCTAAATACTCTTCTTTTGAACTTAAAGTTTTAAGAAAATCTCTTGAAAAAAAATATTCACTTCCCTGTCTAAGCTCAGGAGCTCTTCTCAAGACGCTTGTTATTCAAGCCGCGGCAAAAACGATCTGGGGTAGTGTGGTGGTGACAGGGGATTGTGGGTAGAGGGGAGGAGCTAGGAGCTCGGATCTTGAAGCTTGGAAAGCTGCCGGTCGGATCCGAGGTCGGATCGGAGACCCACAGGTTGCAGAACAAATGAAGTAACTACTTCAGATCTTTATGTTCTGTACAATCAGGAATCAACATAATTTTTTGTTTAATTAGGAAATTGGCAATTTAAAGCCCTGACGGCAAGAGTTGTAGAGGTATATACCTTCTTCCCCCTTCTGTCTAAAGCCCTAGAATCCCTGTGTGAAGGGGTAGGGTTTTTGGCTGTAATAGCCTTAATACCTTTAGGTCCATGGGAAATGGTCTCTGAATACGCAGTGGGATTTTTAAATAGAAATTTGTGAGAGCCGGGTACTCTAGTACCAATCAGGCTTTCTAGGAGCTGGTGGCAAAGTATCAGGGGTAAGACTGGACTCCATGAAGACATCATCTACAATTTCCAGAACAGGGGGGATTGCTAGAGGCCTGTGCTAAGGCAAATTTAAAAATTCCCTGAGTCTATTTTTGGACTGTGGGTAGTTCTGGCACTCCCTTCACGAAAGCTTTGCAAAGTCTGTGGGATATTATTTTTAGTCCCATTTCTCCTATATGGTAATTGGATATGAACGTTAGTTGAACTTGAAAAGTAGCTGCAGCTACACCCTTATTAAAAAGCTTTGCCAAGAAATTTAATACAGACGTTATAAGGGCAGTGAAAGGATCAATGTGATTATTGAAGGCACAAACGGAAAATCTTTTCCATTTGCTTGAGTATAATTTCCTGGTTGAAACCTTATGAGACGAAATCAAGATGTTTCACCGAAGGGGAAATGTCAGGAAGCCCGGCTATGTATGGAACTGGAGTAGCCAAGCTGTCAACTAGAGGGTTTGAACCTATGGATGGAGCTTCCCTGAGGAACGAGTCAGGAGGTCTGAACTGGGCCCAGAATCCATGGCTCCTCCTGGAGATGGGGCCAAAGAAAGGGAAAGTACAGTTGTGTACACTTATCATAAATGCAGATGTTCAAGTGTATTCACTGTTGCAGTCATTACATTAGGGTAATCTGTAGTCTGCTGGCAGGTTACCCTCAGTTGGCCTAAATTCTAAAGTCTTGGGTCCTGTGTCGGTTGCTGTCTTCTCTTCCATGATGTTAGGTAGTCAGGGGTATAAAACAGGCAGCCGACGCCATTTTCTTTAGGTTTTCTTGCCCCCGCTGTCAGGTGCCCCCAGAAAGGTAGCAATATTTTATACATATATATATATATATATATATATATATTTACACATACACACACACATATATACATTATATATATATATTATATATATATATATATATATATATATATATATATATATATATATACATAAACATATACATATATATATATATAGACAAACATGCATCAATATAAATTTTACCTTCATCTACAAGCAAATACACCACATAGGTTGTAGAAGATAGAGAAGGAAAGATAAACTTTAGAATGACAGGGGAGATGGCGGGAGGGTAACCTGGACTGCAACAGTGAATACACTCCAACATCTATATTTATGGTAAGTGTACACAACTGTACTATGTTCTTCGTGGTTCACTGTTGCAGTCATTACATTTGGGTAGAATCCCAAAACTATGGCTGGGAGGCTGGAGCTAAACAACATTAGGTGCGGCTATAAGGCACTGCAGAACTCCAGTGGCAAAGTCTGCCCTGGACTTAAAGAGGCAAATGGTAATGCTTTGCGAAGGTGTAAACAGAACTCCAAGTAGCAGCCTCTAGAATGTCTTTGGTTGGTACTCCTCTGAGAAGGGCTGCTGAAGTAGCTGCAGCTCAGGTTAAATGAGACCTAATGCCCTTGGGCACAGGTTTACCATGGTGTAAGTAGCAGAATCGGATGCAGTGACTTATCCACTTTGAAATTGGATGCTTTGAAATAGCCTTTCCTTCTGATCCTGCAGCATATGATACTAGTAATCGCTCAGTTTTTCTTAGAGCTTTAATCCTGCTCAAGTAGAATCTTCGCTGTCTGTGTACATCCAAGGAATGCAGAATTCTCTCCCCTTTGTTCTGCGGATTTGGATAAAAAGTTGGCAGATGAACTATTTGGTTAAGAGCCACACTGGAAACTGCCTTAGGCATAAAAGTAGGATTTGTCCTCAGAGACACCCTGTCTGGGTAAAAAATGGTAAAAGGCTCTACAGCCATGAGAGCCTGTAGCTCTGAAACTCTTCTTGAAGTAACTGCTAGTAGCAGAGCTGTCTTCCATGATAAGAACTTTATATTAGCGGTAGCAGCTGGTTCAAACGGAGGCAGGGTGAGCTTTTCCAACACATAACTGAGGTCCCATGAAGGTAATGGTGATCTTCTAGGAGACCTTCAATTTTTGGCTCCTCTAAGATACTGCTTTATTAAAGGATGAGAAAAGATTGGTGGCTCTGTATTGTAATGAGCCGAAATGGCAGAGGCATGGCTTTTGATTGATGAGAAAGATAGGCCTTTGTCAAGCATCTCAGTCAAGTATTGTAATATCTGAGGAATATGTCGCTCTGCTGTATCAGTTCCTTGCGCTCGATTCCAAGCACAGAATCTCTTCCATTTGTCAGCATAAGATTTTCTAGTACTAAGCCTTCTGGCTTCCAAAATGACATCCATCACAGCTTTACTGAGAGGTGTCATTTGTATGATTACATGATTAGCCATGCTGCCAGGTTCAGAGTCTGTAGTTGATTGTGCAGGATCTGATCGTTTTGCTGGGACAGCAGTTGTGGTCTTTGAGGCAAGGTCCAAGCTGGGTATTGAGACAAGTTCCTTAGGACTGGGTACCAGTATTGGCGGGGCCAGTCCAGGGCAATTAATATAATCTTTGGCTTCTCTTGTCTGACTTTTAGGAGGACCTTTGGTAGAAGAGGCAGAGGTGTAAACTGATAGGTTTTTCCAAATGAAGGATAGGGCATCCACTTTCCCTGCTTGTCTGTGATAAGTCCTTGTGCAGAATCTTTTCTTCAATTGATAATTTTGAGGAGAGGCAATTAGATCTATGTCTGGGCTCCCCCATTTCTCTGCTATCATGCTGAAGACTTGTGGATTTATTTTCACTCCTGAGGATCCATAAGGTTTCTGCTTAAATAGCCTGCCAGAGTGTTTTGTTTTCCTGGCAGGAATTGAGCTTGAAGATGTATTTGGCAGGTCAAAGCTGTGTCCCACAGTGCCATGGCTAATCTGCAAAGGGGGTATGAGTGTGTGCCCCCTTGCTTGTTTATATACCACATGACTGTGGTGTTGTCTGTCTATCAGTAGTTGTCCTGGATGAAGTAAGTCCTTGAAGGCTGTTAGGGCATTTTGAACAGCTAGCATCTCTTTCTGGTCGATATGTAGATGCATTTGTTTTGGTGCCCATATGCCCTGAATGCATCTTCCTGCCATGTGGGCCCCTCAGGCATAATCTTATGCGTCTGTTAAGGTTTGGCTTGGTTACTTCATTTTTGTTTGACTCACAATTTTTTTGAGTTTAATGAGGTTTTGTACCATCAATTACAAGGCACAGCCATGGGGGCTTCTTTTGCCCCCATGTATGCTAATTTATTTATGGGCCTATTTGAACTAGAAATAATATACAAGCATAGATTTTTTCAAACTCATGTAATATCTTATTATAGGTTTGTGGATGATCTAATATTCTTGGTGGATGCTGATGAAAGTGACATTAAAGAGTTTAAGGACATCAATTATAATAGATTTTCCATGAGTTTTGATGGTCTAAAAATGGGACCTGTGGTCCCATTTTTGGATATTATTTTGGATATTTCTGATGGTATGAAAATTATTACCTCAATTAATAGAAAATTTGAAGGCACTAATTTTTATTTACATGGAACTAGTGGTCACCCTCCCCACACTTTGGATGCATTACCATATGGGGAAATGTTACATATAGATTATGTGGTAGATATGATATTTTTCAGCAAGAAATGAACATTTTGGTGGAATCTTTTTTAAGCAGAGGATATAATAAGGACATTTTAAACAGATGTTTTGATAAGTTGGTTAGAAGAGTCAAGCTTTTTGATGGTGTAACTAGTTATCATCCTTGTAACAATGTGGCTCAATATAATGGTGTTAATAACTGTAAGGAAAATATGTATTTTGTAACCACCTATGGTTGCTTTACTTTTAAATTTCTTGATATAGTAAAACAATTTTGGTCCTTTTTACTTTCTTGTAAAAATGTTCAACAGTGGCTTAACGTTAACTTACAATTTTCCTATCGGAGAGGTAGAAATATCAAAAACTTTTTAGTTAAAAGTAAATTTATTTTGCCTCTACCTTCAATATATAAAGAACCATGTCGAATTGGCACCTTCCCTTGTGGAAGCTGCAAAGGTTGCAAATATATTGTACCCTGTTTTCCATTCATTAATGATGTGAAGTTTACTCCTGTTAAGGAATTTTGTTGTAAGTCAGTAGGGGTTATTTATGCTCTCTGTTGCCCATGTAATATTTATTACATAGGAGAAACTAAAAGGGCTTTTAAATTGAGATTGTTAGAGCATATAAGGGACATTAACAATGGTAATATTGAAAGCCCTGTAGCTCTGCATTTTTTAGAATGTCATAATAAAAGTAGTGAAGGTTTAAAAGCCACTATTTTAGAACAAGTTAAGCCATCAATGTACTGTCACAGCAGGATGTTAAAACTGTGTTATTGCAAAAAGAAGCTCTGCTTATTTTAAAGTACAAAACTATGTCTCCTTGTGGGCTCAATGCAGAGTTCAATTGGAGAGTGTTGCTTAATTAATTGTTTAATTGTTTAATTGTGTTATCAGTTTGCTATAAAGTATGGGTGCTTGTACATAATTTTATTCTCCTTGAAGGCTTTGGCCGAGACGTCAGAGAGATTTTATTAAAAGATTTGCTGGATACTGTGTTCGTTGTTTGCTACTTGCTATTTGCTACCTGGTGCTTTTTGTTGCTTTTGATGTCTTCTGATCCACAGTACCATCTTCCAAGGATTTTTAGAGAGACTAGAGAAGGGAACCAAATGTCTCTGGATAATTTTCTTTTGAATTCAGTTAACTCTTCTGAGAGAGGTGATAGAGGTGAGCGCTCTAACTCTCAGAGACTGCCTACAGAGAATAATGTTATTTGGGAAAAATGGGAAGAAGAGAGAAGAAGGCGGTCTCCCAATCCTTTTTCTTGTGTTGGAAGGAAGATTCCTTTGTCTGTTAATGCAGAAAACAAACTTTTGCTTGAGGAACTTGAGAAACTAATGTGGAAAGAAACTGCAGTACATTATAATATATGTGGTCTTCATAAATACATAGAGACAGATACAACACCAAGGGGTCTCAGAGTTTTTAAAGACCCCTCTACTCCATTTGACCTTTCTTTGGACTCTGTGTTTTTCACAAGAGGTGGGTCAATGCTGCACATGTCTGTGTTACTGAATGGTTACGTATACTTATTGAACGTGATTTACTCAAGCAAAAGGAACTGTGTAATAGCATTAAAAAAATGTATACCGATTTATCTAGCACTGTTTCTGCATCTGTATTTGATGAGTTTCTACTACAAACCAATCAGAAACTCAAGGAATATGAAGCTACCTTAATAGAGCGCAAAAAAGGCAAGCTTCGCCGTGATGTGCATGACTATGAAGCCAATCGGGCTTTTTTGTCTAAAGCACAACGCACGAAAGTGCGTGAACAAGTTAGGTTTCAGTCCGGTAAACAGGTGAATACTTCTTACTTGTCTTCAGCGTCGGAAGGGGGATATACATCCTATGAAGACGAAGAATATGAGACGGAGTTTCCAGTGTTACCGGCTGCCCAACAAAGGGGGAATTTTCGATCTACATTTCGTGGAGAGACTACCACCTCTTTCCAGAATCAACATGGACAGAAACGGACATGGGATCAATCGTCCTTTCCAGGTGGACAACGTTATGGACATGGGGGATATAAGAGGGGTAGAAAATGATCATGTTTCAAATGACTTAAGGTATTGTAATGTTGCAGATTATGTTATTAATTTATCTGGATATGATTTTAACTGTGTTGAAATGTCTTTACTTAATAGGGGTTTGAAATTCATTTCCACAGTTATTACTCCCCTTCATGAATTAAAAAAAGATATGTATGTGTTTGGCAGGATGCTACACTTGAAACATTTTTTCAGTAACTGTTCGATGGTTTCAAACTTTGCTGATGTATCCAATGATAGTAGTTCTTGTGATAGCTATTTTTCTTGTTTTTCAGATGAAGCCATTAATGCATATTGTCAGTTAGATACCACTAGAATACCTACTACTAGTAACTTTACTCCTGGTTATTTGAATAACGATATATGTCAGTTTGTCAGTTTAGTTAATTTTTTTACTGAACTTAATTATGAAAAATATATGAGTATAAAAACTAATGTTGATTATAATTTGCAACGGAATGAGTGGCAAGCTTTAGTTAAGCTTAGTAAAAGAACTGATATAATTTTCAAACCCTCTGATAAAGGCAACAAGTTAGTTGTGATGAATTCTGCTGATTATTTTTCTATGTGCATGGAACACTTAAAGGATAGTGACACTTATAAAGTTATATCTGTAGATGTTTATCTTAAATCTGTCCAGGAATATTTAGATTTGCTGAATAAAGGGGTTAGGCTAGGTTATTTTTGTCCTACTGATGTTAAAAAGAAATTTCAAATAGAAGGTTCAAAGATGGCCCTTTTTTATTGCCTACCCAAAATACATAAAAATCTGTCTAGGCCCCCTGGGAGGCCTATTGTTTCTGGTTCTTTATATTTTTTGCATAATTTGGGTATTTTTTACATCAATTTTTGGCTCCTTTTGTATATAAGTTGCCATCTTATATTTGTGATGTTTTTGATTTTTTGAACAAGATGAAAAGGGTAAAAATAAATGCTAGGATGACTTGGTTTACTATTGATGTTAAAAGCCTCTATACCAATATTAAACATTCTTTTGGTCTTGAGGCTGTTAGATATTTTTTGCGTGATAATCCAGTCACAGTATTTATTGTAGAGTTACTTCATTTTGTTTGACTCACAATTTTTTTGAGTTTAATGAGGTTTTGTACCACCAATTACAAGGCACATCCATGGGGGCTTCTTTTGCCCCCATGTATGCTAATTTATTTATGGGCCTATTTGAACTAGAAATAATATACAAGCATAGATTTTTTCAAACTCATGTAATATCTTATTATAGGTTTGTGGATGATCTAATATTCTTGGTGGATGCTGATGAAAGTGACATTAAAGAGTTTGTTAAGGACATCAATTATAATAGATTTTCCATGAGTTTTGATGGTCTAAAAATGGGACCTGTGGTCCCATTTTTGGATATTATTTTGGATATTTCTGATGGTATGAAAATTATTACCTCCATTAATAGAAAATTTGAAGGCACTAATTTTTATTTACATGGAACTAGTGGTCACCCTCCCTACACTTTGGATGCATTACCATATGGGGAAATGTTACGTACATATAGATTATGTGGTAGATTAAGAAGTTATGTACCTACCATAACGTTCCATGTTAGTTGTCTTCTCTCGCCTTCTTTCTTGCTTGATGGGTTCGGAGCCGATCCCTCGGCTCCGACTCGGCACTTGCTAAGCTCGAGAGTCACTTTTACCAGCTCGAGGCAGCCCCATATCCCATGATGCAAGGCGGTAAGTACCCAGATCTCGTTTGATGACAAAGGGCAATAGAACCAAGCATAAAATACTTCCCAAAAGGAAGAAAGAAAACTTACAGATGGAAGGAGGACCAGGTTTGAATGGTCTTCAGCATAACAGTTTCTTATAACAAGGTCTGTCCAGGCCAGGGGGAAGGAGGGAGGGTCGCAAGAAAGAAGGCGAGAAAAGACAACTAACATGGAACGTTATGGTAGGTACATAACTTCTTAATGTTAAGTTGTCAATCTCGCCTTCATTCTTGCTTGATGGGACCGCGTCCCTAGCACCTCTATCCTGGGTGGCTCAATGGAACAAACTCTTGAGGACTGTAGAGCCAAAACTGGCTCTGTCCCTGGAGGCCAAGTCCAATTTGTAATGGGAAACAAAAGTGTGAGGAGTGGCCCAAGTGGCCGCTGCACAAATAGTGTCTAAAGGAAGTCTAGCTTGAAAGGCTGTAGAAGTAGCTAAGCTCCTAGTTGAATGTGCTTTAGGTTTTGAGCACAGCTGTTTTCCCCTGAGCAGATAAATTTCAGAGATGACTGAAGAAAGCCATCTAGACAAAGTCACTTTAGAAACAGGAAGGCCTTTTTTATTATCCGCATAGGAAACAAAAAGTTGATCAGATTTTCTAAATTTTTTTGTTCTGTCCAAATAATATCTAAGTTGACGGTGGACATCAAGATAATGTAGCTTTTGTTCAGCTCTATCTGAATAGTTGGGGAAAAATACAGGGAGATCAATGGATTGATTCAAATTGTTCTTTGAAGCGACCTTAGGCAAAAAGGTTGGGTTAGTTCTCAAAGATACTCTGTCTTTGTGAAAAACCAAATAGGGGTCGAACCGAAGAGCATGAAGTTCAGACACCCTCCTGGCCGATGTAATAGCCACTAGGAATAAAGTTTTCCAAGAAAGATATTTCAGGGAACAAGAAACAGCTGGCTCGAAGGCGGGAAGAATTAAGGATGTCAGCACTAAATTTAGATCCCACTGAGGAGGAGGATTCCTGATTGGAGGCTTTAGTAGGAAAATTCCTTTCAAGAAGGCCCTGCAGAGCCTATGGGACATAATATTATGATCTGCTATCCCGACATGAAAATTGGAAATAGCAGCCAATTGAACTCTGACTGTGGAAGAAGAGGAGCCTGCATGAAAAATCTCTGCTAAGAAGTCCAGGACTGCCAGAACAGGGCAGTAAAAGGATCAATATTCTTGGCCTTAGCCCAATAAGAGAAAGCGTTTCCATTTGCTTGTATAAATCCTCCTGGTAGAGGATTTTAGCGCTACTATGATGTCTCTAACTGGGTTAGAGATCAAAGGAAGCCTGGCTAAGGAAGGAAGTGGAGCAACCAAGCTGTGAGGTTGAGAGAAGGGATTGACCGGTGCAGCTGACCCGATTGGTGAATCAGAAGATCTGGCACTGGGTCCAGATGCCACGGCTGCACCAAAAGGTGATGATGGAGGAACGGAAACCAGACTTGTCGAGGCCAGTAAGGGGCAATGAGAATCAATTTGGCTCTCAAAACGGTAGCTTTCTGGATAACCTGAGGGATCAGAGGAAATGGAGGGAAGGCATAAAGAAGTCCCTGGGGCCAATCCTGGGTCAGAGCGTCTCTGGGGGGATGGCCTGATGGAGGGAAGAGGCAGAAGAAGTCTGGACATTTGCTGTTTTGGGGAGTAGCAAAAAGATCGCAGCATGGACGAACCCCATTCCAGAAAAATTTCTTCCGCTATAGATTGCTTGAGAGACCACTCGTGAGGCATGAGAATAGCTCTGCTCAATCTGTCCGCTACAATGTAGGTTTTCCCAGGGATATGCGTTGCTACCAGAAACCGATGAGAGGAGATCGCCCATTGCCATAGTCTGAGCTTCGACACAAGGGGTAAGACTTGGTTCCGCCCTGTTTGTTGATATACCAAACTACAGACATGTTGTCTGTGTGGACTGCAATTGTCCCTACGGGAAGAAAGTCGTTGAGGGCTTGCAACGTTAAAAGCACTGCTCTCATCTCCAGGACATTTATGTGCAGATGGTACTCGAACGGCTGCCACGCCCCATGAACCATCCTGCCCTGATAATGACCCCCCCACCCGATCAAGGAGGCATCCGTGGTGACAGTGGCTATCGGGGATGGGGGTACAAAGTACCTGCCTTGGTGAACCTGAGGAGATGTGATCCACCAAGCAAGATGCTCTTTGCATGTCTGTGTCACCAGAATCTGGTGACGCATTGGAAGTTGTTGGTATGACCATTGTGTGAACAGCATCCACTGAAGAAGGCGCATGTAGAATCGAGCCAGGGAAGAAGAGTAATGGCCGCAGCCATGAGACCTAATACCTTTAGAACCATTCTGGCCTGTACTTTCTTGTTGGCCAGAATGATTCTGACATGACTCTGAATGTCTGAAACTCTTTGATCTGTAAGGGTAGCTGACATCCGAACAGTGTTTAAGTTTGCGCCTATGAAGGTAATAGACTGGCAGGGCGATAAGGATGACTTTTCAAGTTGATCGAGATGCCCAAATGAGAACAAAGGTTTATTGTGTAATCCCTGGCTTGTGTAAGCTGATGCCTGGTGGTGGCTGACAGGAGCCAGTCGTCGAGATACGGAAACACCTGGAATCCTTGACGTCTCAGGTGAGCCGTGACCACTGCCATGCATTTGGTGAACACTCTGGGGCTGTAGTGAGACCAAAGGGCAGGGCTCTGAACTGAAATGACTGGACCCCAGCCGAAGCGGAGAAATCTCCGGGAGCGCCTGTGAATTTTGATGTGATAGTACGCATCCTGAAGATCTATTGAGCACATCCAGTTGTCCTTCTGTAAGAAGGGCAGAATTGACTGAAGAGTGACCATTCGAATCTTGTCTTCCTGACAGACTTGTTGAGTCTGCTGAGATCCAATATTGGTCTCCAGTCTCCCGTCTTTTGGGGACTAAAAGAACCTTGAGTAGATTCCAGGCTCTGAATGGTCTGTTGTAACTGGCTGAATGGCTCTTTTTGCAGTAGTTTTGAGACTTCTAACTCTGCAATTTCCCTTAGACCGGGTGGTACATCTGGAAGGGAATTTGAGGGGAAGGACTTTCCTCGAAAGGAATTATGTAACCCTTGGATATGATCGACTGTACCCATCTGTCTTGTGTGAGGGAATGCCAGGCTTCTGGGTACAGTGATAATCTTCCCGACTGCCTCCAAGGAGGGACAGCCGGGCAACATCTCAGGGATGCTGAAAGGGCTTGTCAGAGAGAGGCTCTCTGTTTCCCTGGTTTTGGACCCCTCTGCCTCTAGAGCGTCTGTTGTTGTTACCCCTCTGCCTCTAGGGGTAAACTGACCACGTGAATCCGGCGTGACTCCTTGGGATTTACGGAACCACATTTTCCCACCTTTCTGTCCTTTGGGATAAGGTCTAGAAGGGTGGAAAACGGACTCCTACAGCAGAAAGAGTCTTGCCGTCCTGTTCGCACCTGGTCAAAGTTTCCTTAACCTGAGGGCCAAACAAAGCTGACCCATCAAAGGGAGAATTTGTGAAGGACGCCTTAAAGGGATCCGCAAAATCACATAGCCGCATCCAGGCTTGGCGACTAAGAGCCACACCTGTACCTGCGGCTCTACTCGCTCCATCAGCAGCATAAGATATTAGCCGCATGGAGGAGTTTGCAATGGAATTAAGGGTTCCTAGCTGTGAAGCAATTTTTTCTTGAGCCCCTGCAGCTGTAGGATCCTGTACTACTTCACCCAGCTCCTTAAGGATATCCCTCTGGAGTCTGGTGAAGTGACATAGGTAATTCAGCTTAGCATAGCAAAGGTCGCTGAGGAAAACATCCGCTTACTATCTATCCATGGTCCTAGAGTCCTTATTAGGAGGATGGACCAGTGCGGAAGGATCTGCAAGTTCCTTCTTGGTGGCCGCAGCCACCACCATGGCATCAGCGGGACACCCTTAGTGAGGAATTGCTTGTCACACGGGCAGTGATAAATTTTGAAGGCCTCCTAGGGACTGGCTCTACAGAGTCAGGAGCTGCCCACGCCTTCGTGCAATAACCTGCATAAGGGGTCGAAGGCGGAGACACCCAGGAGGTGGAGGGCCGAGATCCAAACGCCTCTAGGTATACCGACTCATCCTCAGAGGGATTGTTGGTGGGCCAGTTTCCCCTCTGTTTAAGGAGTTCTAGGATGTCTGAGAAGGAGACATCCTCAGAGGGGATCTAGGGATCCCTCTGACTCATCAAAGTCAGTATCCAGTGACAGACTCGGGAGTCTACATGTTTCCTCTTACAAGTCCTCTTCCTAGGAGGATCTCCGAAACATCAGGAGAATCCTCGGAAGAGGGGAAATTCCCAATGGGGAAACCTGAGGCGTAGGATCTCTGGGTCCTGTAGCAAGAGAAGTGGCAGAGATGTCAACGAGTACTATAGAGGGTGGAGCTACGAGAACAGACTGCTGACTGATACCAGTGGCCAGCACACTCCATCACCTCGAATGCTCCTCCCAGGCAGGTCCGAGAGAACCCGTTCCGAAGAACTAGGAACTCCAGGGACCACCGAAAGGGAAGTCTCCGAGGCAGATGTCGGAGCCGAGCTCACCAAGGCCGAGGCTCCAAGGGGAAGAGCGGTTCGGACAAGGGTCCGATGCCACTCACCCCTCGGAGGAGACCATGGAAGCCCGACCACCGAATCCCTCTAAGGAAGGTCTCAAGAGGAGATAAGAGTAGAGGCTGAAGGAACAGAAGGGGTATCCGTCCTCCAGCCGTAGCAGTAACCATTCGAAGACTCCAACTCCAAGCTCTGGGGTAGAGTTGAAGGAGGAACTGTAACGGGGTGTGGACCAACAGTCATCTGTTGAGACGGACTATGTAACATTTGGGCCAGTACCTGTGACTTAAGTAATCTGCTGACCACTCTCTCTAGGTCATGATCTGAAAGTCTGGATGACCTTGAAGATCGGCTCCGATGGCTCCGTTCGAAAGGAGAGGTGAAGCCGAGCCGAAGTATCGGCTCCAAGGAAGGAGACCTCGACCTCTTCCTGGAATGAGCCATCGGAACCGATACTATAGATCCTGTCGGAGCCAAGACTTATCGGAGCCGACAGGAAGCCTCGATGCATCGGCTCCAGCCGGAGCCGATACAGCCAAAAGTAACGGTGTCGGAGCCGATCGGAGCCGACACCGATGCCTGTGCCACATGGTGGTCGGAACCGATCGAGCCGACACCGAAGTGGTCGATGCAGGATCGGCACCGATAGCCATCGGTGCCGAAGGCTTTGTTAAGCCAGAATCCGCTCCAGCGAGCGATCTCGACTCGAACGAAGTCGGGCCGAGGCCGCAGGCTTAGACACAGAAGCCTGGGCCTTGGAAGATTTGGCTGATTTTGATGGAGCCGACTTAGCCGGAGAGCCCTCCGGCAGAAGGCCCCTAAGTATCAGCTTGTTCGTCTTTCCTGCAGGACTCTCTGGCGGAAGGAATGACAAATAGCACAGGAGTCCTGCAGGTGAAGAGGCCCCAGGCAATACAGGCAAGAAGTGTGACCGTCTGTCAGAGACATCTTCTGACAGCACGAGTCACACTTCTTAAAACCTGAGACCCTCTCCTTTGACATGGTGCTTCACAACACACACACACACACCAGTCAAGAATTAAATTAAATAAAATACCAAAAAGGTATTACTATAAACACAAACACACACACCCTAACAGGGAGGAGATGGGATGGGTAAAGTTTGACTAAAAAAAATTAGAAGAGACAGGGATTTTCTGTCAGAAAATCTATATAATTAACTTAAAACTAAAAATAAAAGGGTTTTTAGCAAAAAGGGGCTTAAATATCCAAAAAAGTGAATCACTTACCAGGAGCTGGTAAAAGGAGGACCTCATAAGCGAAGCGGCAAACGAGATCTGGGTACTTACCGCCTTGCATCATGGGATATGGGGCTGCCTCGAGCTGGTAAAAGTGACTCTCGAGCTTAGCAAGTGCCGAGTCGGAGCCGAGGGATCGGCTCCGAACCCATCAAGCAAGAATGAAGGCGAGATTGACAACTTAACATATGATATTTTTCAGCAAGAAATGAACATTTTGGTGGAATCTTTTTTAAGCAGAGGATATAATAAGGACATTTTAAATAGATGTTTTGATAAGTTGGTTAGAAGAGTCAAGCTTTTTGATGGTGCAACTAGTTATCATCCTTGTAACAATGTGGCTCAATATAATAGTGTTAATAACTGTAAGGAAAATATGTATTTTGTAACCACCTATGGTTGCTTTACTTTTAAATTTCTTGATATAGTAAAACAATTTTGGTCCTTTTTACTTTCTTGTAAAAATGTTCAACAGTGGCTTAATGTTAACTTACAATTTTCCTATCGGAGAGGTAGAAATATCAAAAACTTTTTAGTTAAAAGTAAATTTATTTTGCCTCTACCTTCAATATATAAAGAACCATGTCGAATTGGCACCTTCCCTTGTGGAAGCTGCAAAGGTTGCAAATATATTGTACCCTGTTTTCCATTCATTAATGATGTGAAGTTTACTCCTGTTAAGGAATTTTGTTGTAAGTCAGTAGGGGTTATTTATGCTCTCTGTTGCCCATGTAATATTTATTACATAGGAGAAACTAAAAGGGCTTTTAAATTGAGATTGTTAGAGCATATAAGGGACATTAACAATGGTAATATTGAAAGCCCTGTAGCTCTGCATTTTTTAGAATGTCATAATAAAAGTAGTGAAGGTTTAAAAGCCACTATTTTAGAACAAGTTAAGCCATCAATGTATTGTCAGCAGGATGTTAAAACTGTGTTATTGCAAAAAGAAGCTCTGCTTATTTTAAAGTACAAAACTATGTCTCCTTGTGGGCTCAATGCAGAGTTCAATTGGAGAGTGTTGCTTAATTAATTGTTTAATTGTTTAATTGTGTTATCAGTTTGCTATAAAGTATGGGTGCTTGTACATAATTTTATTCTCCTTGAAGGCTTTGGCCGAGACGTCAGAGAGATTTTATTAAAAGATTTGCTGGATACTGTGTTCGTTGTTTGCTACTTGCTACCTGGTGCTTTTTGTTGCTTTTGATGTTTTGTTTTCCTGGCAGGAATTGAGCTTGAAGATGTATTTGGCAGGTCAAAGCTGTGTCCCACAGTGCCATGGCTAATCTGCAAAGGGGGTATGAGTGTGTGCCCCCTTGCTTGTTTATATACCACATGACTGTGGTGTTGTCTGTCTATCAGTAGTTGTCCTGGATGAAGTAAGTCCTTGAAGGCTGTCAGGGCATTTTGAACAGCTAGCATCTCTTTCTGGTCGATATGTAGATCCATTTGTTTTGGTGCCCATATGCCCTGAATGCATCTTCCTGCCATGTGGGCCCCTCAGGCATAATCTTATGCGTCTGTTAAGGTTTGGCTGGCAGGGGGTAGAGTGAAGGGCAGTCCCATGTTTTGGTGACAGGCCTTTGCTCACCATAGAAACTCCTGTTGCAGGCAGGGAAAGAAAGGAATCATTGTTTCCAAACTGTGTGAATGTTGACTCCATAAACTTTTTAGGTACCATTGAAGTTTCCTCATATGCAGTCTTGCATATGGAATTAGTAGGATGCAGGATGCCATGAAGCCCAGAGCCTGCAGAATTTGTCTTGCAGAAGACTGCTTTTGTTGCCATCAGTTTGAAGTAAGTAGTCAGTTGCCTTTGTTTGTCTGGCATGAAGTAAGCCATCTGGGCAGTTGTATTCAAGCTTGCACCCAGGAATGTCATCTTTTGAGAGGGTACCAGTTGTGATTTCTTTTCATTTATTGTGTACCCTAGGCATGTTAAAAGCCTTTTCACAAACGCCAGGTGTCGAAGAACAGTGTCCTTGTTCTCTGCTTGAATGAGACAGCCGTCCAAGTAAGGATATATTTGTACACTTCTTTGTCTGCAAAATGCAATTACTGGTGCCAGGCACTTTGTAAAAACCCTGGGCACAGTAGATAAGCCAAAGGGCAGTGCAGAGAATTGGTAATGCATTAAGCCAGCCTTGAATCTGAGGTATCTTCTGCACGACTGTCTTATTGGGATATGCAGGTATGCCTCTTTTAGGTCTGAAGTCACCAGCCAAGCATTCTTGCCCAGCATGGGCAGAAGCTGTTGCAAGGTGAGCATTTTGAATTTTGGAATGTCTAGGTATATGTTCAAAATTGATAAATCCAGTATTGGCCGCCAGGCCTTGTCCTTTCCGGGTACCAAGAAATGTCGAGTAAAAACCTTGTCCTTTTTCCTGTTCTGGTACCGTCTCTGAATGGCCCTCATATCCATGAGTGACGTAACCTGTTTCTGTGCCTCTGCCCACTGATTTTTTGGCAGATCTGGCCAACCATTTGCCATTGGAGTGTGGAAATGGAATCTGTATCCCTGTGATACGATGTTTAGTATCCACTTGTCTTGGGTTATTAACTGCCAATTTTGAGCAAAAAGTGCTAATTTTCCCCCTAAGGGGTGCTGCCAAAAGATAAGTGCTTGGTGTAGGCAGAGGGAAGTCATTGGGATTGCTTTCTGTAGGTTTGCGCTTTATCTCCTCCAGATTTGGAGGTGGATGCGCCCCATTGCTTTGACCTATATGAGTCTTGCACCTGGTATCTGGAACCCTAAGAGCATCTGGATTTGCCCCTTTGAGCTCTGTCTGACACAGAAAAGGACCAATTTTTTTGTAGGCCAGTGTCTACTGAATCTTGGTGGCTGCACTTGTAAGAAGTCTACAGTTTGCATAGACTTAGCTTTGTCTTCCATTTTCTTTAAAACCTCTTCTGCCTTAATACCAAACAGAGAATCATGCTGTAAAGGTGCATCTAACAATTTAGTTTTAAAACGATCAGGCAAATTTTGTTCCTTTAACCAGGCATGCCTCCTAATCACAGATCCAGTAACTGTGTCCCAGCAGGAGGTTTCTAAAGAATCAAAACCACATTGCAAAGTATGCTTTCCAACTTGTTCAGCTGCATGTAATAATTCCTGCAATTCTTTATTTTCTGCACATTCTGAAAACATCATCATTTTTTGTTTCAGCAACCCCGTAACATGTTGTTGGTACTTAAGCATATGAAATTGACAGTTTAAGGCCCTGACTGCCAAGGTTGCAGATGTATAAACCTTTTTTCCCCATCTGTCCAGTGCCCTTGAATCTCTGTCAGAGGGGGTAGGATTTTTTTCCTGTTGAGGCCTTAACTCCCTTTGGGCCCTGTGAAATAGTTTCAGGATCAGCAGCAGGGTTTCTAAATAAAAATGTATGTGAGTCAAAGACCCTATAATATCAGTCAGGCTTACTGGGAGCCGGAGGCAAGGCGTCAGGGGTCAAGCTTGACTATGAAAACACATCATCCACAATGTCTAAAACAGGGGGAATGGCTAAAGGCTTGTGCTTAGAGAGAAGAAGGAAATCCCTGAGCCTCTTTTTTGATTCTGAGAAGTCTTGACTCTCCCAGTGAAAATGCGCCCTCAAAGTATGCAGGTTTCTCCAAATTAATAATCCTCAGGAGGAGATGCAGAGGGAATAGACTCCTCAGCATCAGAATCCTCATAGGGAGGTATAGATAATTCCTGAAAAGAAGTGGAATCAGAAGAAATAGAAACCCAATCTGAAGATTCATAATCAGTGTCTTGCCTAGGCCTCTTATCTGGAGGGGGATGGGTACCTCTGATCAATGTAATGAGGTCTTCAGCCATTTTGATAATCTGTTTTTTAGGCATAGAGGCCTGTGCATGTGGCTTATGTATCGGTCTTTTAGTTTTAGAAGTTGCTTTTGTCTTTGGTTTTGCAGCTGTCGTCAGTTTGATATACAAATGTTGAGGTCTGAATACACCCTCAGAAGCCGGTGCCTGGTCAGTGGCTCCGGACCCATCCGAGGGAGATACATCTGTCGGTCCAATACCTTGAGTATCTTGTGGCATGCCGGACTCCACATGGGTGTCGGTAGAGGCCTGCGACTTGAAGGTAGCGGGTATCAGGGGCTGCGAAAGCGCCTCACTGAGTACCAGCGAACGGGCGACTGGCTTAGAAGCTTCGTCATCGGTTTTGGATCTCGACTGCCTTTTTCTGTCCTTTTCTTTGCATTTTTTATGCACTCCGGTAGTCAGATTGCTATCCGACGACATTTCTGGGTAGTTAAATCTGTTTCCAAAATAATTTGATGCAAAAATATACAGACGCTTAAAAGTGTGTTGGTTAAATCTAGCACAAAACCGACAGCCAGACACTTTGTGATCAGGGCCTAAGCAAGGAATACAGTATAAATGGAAATCCTTATGAGGTATTTGCTTCCCACAAGTAATACAATTGACTTTTTCTGACACTGGTAAAAAGCAAGAAAAAAGTTTCCCCAACGGGGTACTTAGCTTTAGTGAAGACTTCAGTTCTGAAACTCAAACTCGAATATTTCAGTAATTGGCCGACCACCACTTGCAAAATGCTTTTGCTTCGGGCACCGCGTGGCAAGAAAGACTAAAGAAAATGGCGTTGGCTGCATGTTTTATACCCCTGACGACCTGACGTCATGGAAGAGAAGACTGCAACTGACGCAAGACCCAAGACTTTGGAATTCAGGCCGACTGAGGGCAACCTGTTAGCAGATTACCCTAATGTAATGACTGCAACAATGAAACACGAAGAACATCCATATTTGACGAGGCCAGTATGGGGCGACTAGTATCAAACTCCTTCCCTATGAGCTGGCTTTCTGAAGGACTTTGGGAATCAAAGGAGGGGGGGACAGAGGAGACTCTGGGGCCAAACATGTACAAGAGCGTCCCTTGGTGACTCCCCTGGGGGGGGGGGGGCCAGGGCAAAGCAGCTGCTGCACTTGGCATTCATGGATGTGGCAAAAAGATCGCAACAAGGCTGGCCCCACTTTCCTTTCAGAAAATCTTTTCCACTACTTCCTGTTTTAGGGACCACTCGTGAGGCATCAGAATAGCTCTGCTGAGTATGTCTCCTATCACTTTGGATTTCCCCAGGATGTGCACTGCTGTCAGAAAACGTTGGGAAGAGACTGCCCACTGCCATACTCTGTGGGCCTCTCGACAGAGGGAGTAAGACTTGGTTCCTCTGTTTATGTACCACACAACTGATGTGTTTGTCTGTCTGTATCATAGGTTCATAGGTAGGTACTAGGCTATTGGCCCTAGGGCCTATACAAGCCTAGCCAAAAAGGTACCCTGACTTTTGCCACCCAAGAAAATTATTTTCCTGTGCCCCTGTCAAGCAGAACCACAGAAGTGATCCCTGGGGTTAATTTCCTATTACCCATGCAATCATTAAGATTTTTCTTCAATAGTGTTAATGAGGAGCTCTGTTTGACAAAGATACGTAGTCTGTTACAGAGTACGGGAAGTCTCTGGGACAGGAATCTATCCCTCCAGCATGTTCCGTTTATTGTGGTGACAAGGTTTAGGTCCCTAGAGCGTGTAGCTCGGAAGGATTGAGATTTCTTTAAGTGGAGCATGTCCAACAGCTCTGGGTTTGACATAGCTTTGTATGTTAGACAGAGATCGCCTCTGAGTAGGTGATATGCGATGGAGTAAAGCTGGAGTTTTTTGAGACTGTCTGCGTAAGGCATCTGTTTGAGGCCAGTAATCCTCTTTGTGAGGTATTTTTGCAGCCTTTCCAGTTGTTGTAGAGGTCTTGTGAGGTACATACCAAAAGGGGCGTTGTACTCTATAATGGGTCTAATAAGTGATGAGTAGAGGGGAACAATGACCTCTTTTTCTGGATGAGAAACCTTTTGTGATTAGGTGTGCCACATAGGATTTCCTGACCACTGTGGCGATGTGATTATCAAAGGAGAGACTACTGTCCACATGTGTCCCAAGGTCTCTTATCACACTTTCGGTGTTAAGTAGACTGCCGCCTATGTTGTAGTTCATGGGTACAGAGTTTTTACCAAAGGGGATGACAATGCACTTTTTGGCATTGAGCTTGAGACCATGTCTTTGACACCAGGCATCTGTCTCAGTGAGGCCCTTTTGTAGGATGCTCATATCATTAGGAGTTTCAATTATGGCTCCTAGTTTGCAGTCATCTGCAAATTTAGTTAGCCAAAGACCTTCTGTGTTTGGTATCTACTTCTCTGAAGTACAGGCTAACAGGAGAGGACCCAGTGACAAAGAGGACCCAGGACTGAACCCTGTGGTACTCCACTTGTCACTGGTCTGAAGTCTGATTTAGAGTCTGCTACTTTCACGGTCTGGGTTCTGTCAGTAAGCCAGTTGGCAACCCATCTTGTGACATAGGGATTTATACCTAGTTTATTGAGTTTATCTATAAATTCCAGAGGGGGGGTAGTGTTGAACGCCTTGGCGAGATCTAGATAGGCTGTGTGAATCACCTTACCCTCATCTATGGCTTTGGTGACTATTTCAAAGAAGTCTATCAGGTTTAGGAGACATGATCTATCTTTTACAAACCCAAACTATGTGAGGTCCAGAGTTTGGATATCTCCAATGTCTTTGTTTATGAGTTCCATGATGATAAGTTCCATGGCCTTGCAGACGAGGCTCGTCAGGCTAATGGGGCGGTAGTTCCTGGGGTCTGTTGTGGGTCCCCCCTTTGTGGAGTGGGATAACTGTCGCGGTGCGCCATTCAATGGGCACAAAGCCTGAGGTGAGGCTATGATTGAACATGGTACTTAGATGGGGTGCCAGTTCATTCTGTAGTTCATGAAGAAGGCAGCCTGGGATGTTGTCAGGTCCCATGGATGCTGTGTTCTTGGCTTTGGAGAGTGAAGCTTTTACCTGTGCAGCCGTGATTACAGGAACTTTGCATTCTTCCAGTATAAAGATGGGCCTTTTAGGGGGTGAGAAGGGGGTAAAGTTAGCACTGAACCTATATGCCAGGATGTTGGCAATATCAGTTGATGCTGTATATTTAGTGTCATTGTGCTGTAACTCCGAGCAGATCTGAGTGTTGCCATTGAGATTTTTGACATAGCTATAGAATGCTTTGTGGTTGTCTTTAGAATCAATGGCAATTTTGTTTTCATAACTAGCTTTGGAGAATTTTATGAGGGATCTCAGCTTCTTACTGAGGCTGACCAGGGAGCTCCTCCAATCGTGGGATTTTACTCTTTTTTGCAACAGTTTCTTTCTTTTGTTGTAGAGTTTGTTTATGGCAGAAGACCACCAGATTGGCTTCCTTTTTTTGGAGGATAGCATCTTGGTTCTGTTAGGGATAGCACGATCCATGCACTCGTGCAAGTGCTTATAAAGTGCATTTGTGTAGGATTCAGCAGTCGTACCTCTATTGTCCATCTGCATGGGTGTCGTAAAGTTTGCCACTTCTGTCTTAAGAAGCGTGAAGTTGGCTTTGGAGAAATTTTTTTACAGTTGTTTTCCTAATGGGAGGTGGGATGTCTAGGGTGATTAGCTTGTGGTCAGATCTGACCAACAAGGAGCTGACCTCTGGTGTGGAACACCGGTCACCCATGTTGGTGCTGACCAGGTCTAGGATATTGCTGCCCCTGGCGGGGGTGTGGATAAGTTAATCCAAAGCGTTGGAATTGAGGATTTCCAGAAATCGTATCACAATCATTCCTAGTGGGAGAGATTCTTGAAGTGCTTGCAATGCTAGAAGCACTGCTCGCATCTCTAAGAAGTTGATATGCAAGTGGGTCTTGTGATCCTACCAAGTGTCCTGTACCGTCTTTCCCAGATAATGCCTTCCCCCCCAAATCTGGGAAGCGTCCCTGGTCACTGTGGCTAATGGCGGCGGAAAAACAGTCAGTCTAGGGTCACCCGAGTTGAATGAAGCCACCAATGAAGGTCTTTCTTGCAGGATTCTGTAATAATTTGGTGAGACATGCGCAGCTCCTGCATGGACCACTGAGTGAACAGCAGCCACTACAAAATTCTCATGTGCAGGCATGCTAATGTTATCAAAGTTACTGTTGCTGCCATGGTATCCCAAACTTTCAGGACAGTCCTTGCTTGCACTTTTTTCTTGGACAGTAGAATTTTGACTTGATATAGGACTTGAACTCTTTCGAGCGGGGAGCTTTACCAACATTTGTTTGCATCTAGGTCTGCTCCTGTAAGGACGATATACTGAGATGGCAACACGGAGGATTTTTCGTAATTTACTGTGATCCCTAGGTGACAGCAAAGCTGTATGGTGGTGTCTCCCGCTCTTAGTAGTAGATGCTTGGTGGTGGCAGTTAGGAGCCAGTCATCTAGGTACAGAAACACTCGGAATCCTAGGTGCTTCAAGTGAACCGTGACTACTGCAATGTATTAGGTGAACACTCTGGGGGCTGGAGTGAGACCAAAGGGCAAAGCTTGAAACTGGTAGTGACTGGTTCCCAGCCAGAAACACAAAGGACTCCTGGATCACCTGTCCATTTTGATATGGTAATATGCATTCTGGAGGTCTATCAAGCACATCCAATTGTATTTTCCCAAGAAGGGAAGTATCGACTGCAGTGTCACAATCCGGAAATTTGATTTCTTCACAGACTTGTTTAGTCTGCTGAGATCCAAAATGGGTCTCCAGTCCCATCTTTTTCGGAACAAACAAGAACTCTGAGTAAGTTCTGGATCCAATTTGGTCTACGGGGAAAGTTTGGATGACTCTTGTCTGGCAACTTTTGTATTTCTAGAATTGCGTGATCCATTTGACTGGGTGGAACACCTGGGATTGATTTTGTTTTTAATGTGGAAAAGGAAAAGGGAATGTAATAGCCTATGGATACAATCGTCTGCACCCATTTGTCTTTTATTTCTAGCAAGGCTCTTGGGTACAAAGAAAAGTGACCCCGACTGCCTCCAGAGATAGACAGATGGGCCTCCTTTCGGGAACGCTGAAAGGGCTTACCAAGGAAGGAGAGAGTCCCTGTCGCCCTGGTTCTGCAGACCCCCTCTGCCACGTGGTCAGCATCTTCCATTGTTACTTTCCCCTCTGCCCCTGGCGGAAGGATCACCACGTGTCCTGGAAAGCTCTCTGGGATTTTCAAAACCATATCCCCCCCTGACCTTTGGGGTAAGGTCTGGTAGATATGGAGAAATGGACCCCAATGGCAGACAAGAGTCTTTCCTTTCTGTTCACACCTGGTTAGTGTCTAACTTTTGGCCCGAACAAGGACGAGCCACCAAAAGGGACGTTAATAAAGGAAGACTTAAAGGGCTCCGCAAAATCACGCAAGCCCATCCAGGAATGTCTCCTTAAGGAAATTCCTGCATCTCCTGCCCCACTCGCTCTATCAGCTACATAAGAAATGAGCCTCATGGAGCAGTTTACCACTGAATTTAAAGGTGGAGAGCTGTGAGTAAACCTTGTCCGAAAACCCCACAGCTACAGAACCTTGGAGGGCATCTCCTAGCTCCTTCAGATCATCACTCTGAAGCCTAGTAAAATTTGTCAGGTAGTTCAGCAACCAGACAGCAAATAACTTTGAAGAAAAGGTGTGCTTTCCATATCTGTCCATCGTACGAGTTCCTTGTTCGGTGGATGGACAGATGAGGATGTCTCTGAAAGCTCCTTTTTGGCGACTGCCACCGCCACCACCATAGCATCTACCGGGACACCTTTGCTAAGGAACTCCTTTTCCAATGGTGCAGTAATGAACTTATATGGCCTCCTACGAACAGGTTGCACCGAGTCTGGAGACTCCCACGCCTTTCGACCAACTACATTCATGAGCTGGTCGAAAGGAGGAGACACCCAAGAGGTGGAAAGGTAAGTACCGAAAGCCTCCAAGTATACAGACATCCTCAGAAGGGGTGATGGACTTGCAGCCACCTCTCTGTTTAAAGTATTTCTAGGATGTCCGCAAAGAAGTCATCAGAGGGTGTGACTGCGGGGACCCTTCTGACTCATCAAGGTCCGTACCTGATGTGATGGACTCCTCTGGGGAGTCTAAATGCTTCTTCTTCCATAATCTCTTTCGAGGGAACTCTTCGGAGGAGTAATCCGGAGAGGTTTCGGAAGACAGAGCTTCACCCAATGGGGCATCCTGACGCTTTGGGTCTCCACGTCTGCGTGGATGTGATGGCACTGAGACTGACACTGGCACTTTATGGGAAGAATACCTGAATCAGAGAATGGAGCTGTCCATGGTAACAGCACACTCCTCATCAGCTCGAAGCCCCCCCCCCCGCCCTGATCTGAAGAACCAAAAGGAGTCGCCAGAAACAAGGCAGTGGGCTTCAAGGCCAATGTAGGAGTCAAGCTCACCCACGCCAATGCCCCAAGAGGCAAGTTCAGATAAGACAGCTGTTCGATCAGACTCCCCTCTCTGGACTCAAGCAGAGAACGACTGGTCCTTGACTTTTCAAATTTCAACTGAACCGAGGCAGTCGGAGCAGTAGTGGAGTGTGAAGATCCTGGTGCAGTTCTCGGCACCGAAGTTTCCACTTCAGTTGGACTCAGGCATTCTGGCTCCGAAGTCTCAGATCGGGTCAGAGGAGGAATCGATGGAGTGGTAGTCTTTGTCAGCTCCAAATCCCTATGGGTTGGAGTCAACAGTAACTTGGCCAGCTCCGGTGCCTGTAACCCTCCTCACCACATAATTCACATCATCGTCGGACAGGCTCCTGGAGGATCGAGAGGAGGGGGTAGAAGATCTCACTGACTGCAGCAAAGGAGATCTAAGAGTTGGGAAGACAAGTTCCAGAATTGGGGACCGGCTCCGAATTTGTAACTCCATCGGCCCCGAAGCCACAGTAGGAGCAGAGGAGGAAGAGTTTCAGGCCCGAAAGCCTTTGGGTCAGAGAATGAACCTTTTGCTACTTTTTTGGTCGGTCCTGAATGAGGCAGAGAGGTAGATGCACTCTTTCCCGACTTCTCTGACCTGGAAGATGGGAATTTTGGTGATTTAGATGTACTCTGAGTCTCTTAGAGCCTCTGTGAAAGGAGTCTTTAATAATCCTCTTAATATAAGTTTGTTTTTTTCTTTCCAGCAAAACTCTGGAACTGAAAAGCATGACAAAAGCACATAACTCCTGAAGGGGCACTGCACCTAAACAATAAACACAACTAGAATGGCCATCTGTCAACGATAATTTCTGGCTATTGTAAAGACAGGTGAAGGCTGCCAGCCTAGCCAGAGAGAATTTTGTAGATAATTATGTCATTTGCAAATATTAATGTAAGCCACAGGCTTGTTCTCTCATATGTGAAAAGACTGCATTGGATATTGAACTGCAAAAATGCAACAGTGCACTCCGCTGTAAGAAAGCCAAGTCAAGCATTTTACGACTGTCTTTGATGTCAAACTTTGAAGCCAATATGTCTATACGGTGGCATCCTGCCTATTGTTTTAAAACCAGAGTTAACGTCTAGAATTTAAATGTATAAATGTCCTTTATTGCAAAGGTTCTAACCAGGTGTAAAGAATGTAAATGTAGTTTATGTTAGCCTGGGAACACAAGAGAAGTGTGAAGAATGTTATGCAAAGCAGCTATGTGTTATCAATTTAAAGAGAGAGAGAATCAGATAACTCAAAGCATTTTTGTCTTGAGAAAATCCAACATTACCAGCAATGCCTGTTTCTTTACGCAAGTTTATTTTAGAACTGTTTTTTTCTCTTAGATCTAGCTAGGAAATAGGAAGATTAGACTAGCTTGTTTTTCTGTGATGTCAGAACTTTTGCTACTGCATTATTTTAAGTATTGCTCTGTGATCTCTGAATTCTTGACTAGCACTGTGTAGTAAGAAGTATTGTCTTGTGTTTTGATGATTTATTATTAAATATTTTTAAACCTTTCAACTGTGGCGGTTTTATGTAGAGTTAATTTAAGCGCTAGAGTACATTGCATGTATACAGTGATACTGTACTAAGTCACTCTGAGCCTTGACTGTTCAGTCACACTTACCATTTGGATAATATTGCACAGTGATAATTGGACACCCTTTCAGAAGGGCTCCTGAGTAGCTGATATTAATGGGTGGTGGCAGCTGGTACTACCTTTTAGACTGGGCAGAAAAGGGGCACAGCTGGAGAACCTGTGCCAGCCGTCACCAAGAGCGTCTGTGTGGTTGTATAAATAGGTACAGGACGTTTGGACCCGGACAATTCGCCCCCAACCAGTTTGACCCCGGACAGTTGGACCCAAATAAAAACAATAATGTAAGTGAAGCCGAAGCACATCAAAGCATAAATAGAAAAGAAAGACCGTTAGCATTCTTAAAATTGGCTTTGACAGTCTTTTTCTTTTCTATTTATGTGCTTCAACTACACTTACTTTACAAAAAATGCAATCAGTTAGTTGAATTATATAGAAAAAAAACAATAACTACAAAAACAAGAAGGAAATAAGCAGTAGCAATAACACCCGGAAGTTCCCAGCACTAACTAGTCCGTTACTGTATAACACTAAAATTAAAATTGTATAAAAATAAATAAAATTAACAAAACTACAATTAAGACATTAAAAATAAAGTATCCCTACAAACATAACCTACAATAAAAATGTAAAAACACATATATGCAATAAATCAATAAACAGAAACTCCGGACTAGATAATGCTGCTAACATCCGGATTAGTTAGCAAACCGTTGTAACACATAATAAATATTCTATAAATTCTTGTAGCTGTGACAACTTTACTGACCAGAAAATGAAAAGTCTTCAACAAAACACTACACATTATGTACTTACTTGAAGGAGAATTAGAAATTTTTCTCCAACACCACACCATACACTGCCAATCATCAAATTGATTTCCTTTAATTTTAAACAATTTATAATACATAACAGATTAATTAAAATATCAACATAATATAAAATAAAAATGTATTTATTATAAAAAAAGTTATAAAGTATGTCACAAAGTAACACTAATCATGTTAAAACATAACACTAGTTATTATATGTTAAAAGTTTGTGTGTTATATTTATACTAACCAATGTAATAATTAAATTAAATAAAAATATTAAAGTAAAAAATATATATATTTACAATGAAAAATTAACAGTGTTATTATTGAATAATTGATTAAATAATAACATAATGAAAAAATACTTACTAGAACATATTTGGGGTCCAACCGTCTGGGGACGAAAAGTCCCGTTTCCATATAAACTCTTATCTCAAAGTGTGTGTCAGCTACTTGGGCAGGGACACGAAGCACTGGTTGGACAGAGAGGGTTCTGGAGGTTTTAGCTTGCTCACTAAGCTGAAATCTGGACCCTATAGCTGTGCCAGTGGGAAGTCTGACTGGGGACATGGAGAGAAAGGGAGCAACCAGCCCCAGACTAACAGTGATCTGTGTGTGCTCTTCAGGGAAATTTTACTTAACTGTTTGTGCGTTATTATTCTTTCCCTATATGGGTGACCCTCACTGGTGTTAGTGGTCCTTGAGGATTGAGGTTCCTTGATTACCGGGCCAGGGCATGGGTGTCACAGCTATATTTATCACATTTCTTAAAACCAGAGGGTTTTGATTCTTTTGGATCCTTGGACAATGTGTTCTAATAGCACTGCTAACAACAATCAAACACTAAAACAACACTAGTAAAGAAAACATTTTTTTTTTTAAATAACCAGAACAGCAATCCAAAGTTTTAATATGAAAACAGAGACAATGAGGGGCAGTTATCTACGTTAAATGAACTTGCCTCTACTAGAAATGGAGAAATACAAAAAGGAAGGCCCTCTAAGTTAAATGGGCCAACGGTAGCCCTCTTATTTAAACGAGCTAACAGGGAAAAAAAATAAAAAATAAAAAACAACAAGTCAACCCACACACACACACACAAAAAAAAAAAAAAAAAAAATTTTCTCCAAGCTCTCCAACTTAAATGAGTTTGGATAATTTGAGAAAGGACAGCTAGGAAAGGAAGGTTAAACAATGAAAAGGCTAGAAACGACAGCCACAGGAAACAGCCAACAATAAGGCAAACACTGTAACTGAGTTGGAACTAAACTACCAACACTCAAACGGTTTTCAACACAGTAAAGAGAACAATTTTAACAATTTGAAACAATTAGTTAGAAAGAATATTTCAACTTAGCCAGAGCCTGAATGGAAGCACCCGATCTTGTTTAGCGGCAAACTAAATCTAGTTAATCTTCTCTAAGCATGATGAGATAGGGCTACAGCCAAGAGCCAGTGGAAGTCCTCAAGCTTTTGTATAAGCAGAATCAGAACCGATGATCAGCTCCAAACCCAACCAGTACAGAATGAAGGTGAGATAAGACAACATATCAGTAGATTAAAACACCAAAAGTTCACACCAGTGTTCACAAAGGTAAAATCCCCTGATCCCCCTTACATGGTGTCACAGTTCACAAAATTAAGTTTTCTAGCCTAAAACAATAACTTTCACAGAAAATACAACTACTTTTCCCCAGGTAATGAGATCCTGTAAGTTTTTTCCCAGCATGGAATTATTACCTGCCCAGCCCTGAATGACCGCTAGCCCACCATCAGTTCCAATTAGTCCACAATAGCAGTTAAATTGGCAACAAGAAAGCTCTTAAGCTTTTTGACACTAACTGCTTTTAATATGCTGCTCTGCTCGAGTTCCTGGCACAACACGTAGAAATCATCATAAAGCTTTGAAACACTGTCTGGCTGGTCATTTCCTTGGCAGTATATCATTAATTACAGTAGCCCAATGTTAAACAAACAGGTGTGAACACTAATTTTAAAACAGAAAGTATTTTTACTGCTACATAAAAATATTTTCCTACCACTTTCTAAAAAACATCTGTCACATAAAATAGATTTTTTTCCTCTGCATTAATTTACTTCATTCACAGCTGTAGCAAACATTAGGTGTATACAGCAACTGGCTATATCTTGTGGGTGGGGTAAGGGATGGCGTAAGGAGGAATGCCTATGTGAAAACACATACTAGCTACAGGATCAGAGCTAACTGTTCATTCGCATAGCCTGCAGAGGGCAATACATGCCCAACAGCAGCAAGCTAAGGTACATTACAGAGTCCATTATATCTTTCAGTTTTCTTCAGCACACATCAGATGTACATATGGGAAGTTATATTTTTTTTGAGGAGGATGAGCTATGCTGCTCTGTATTTCAGCAAATGGCAGTTACAAGATATATGCTTTCATTTGTAATTACTGCTAAATAAATCACTGACACAGCTCAGTTGGAGGGGCAGAAGTGCTCTGTTTGCATGCAACAAGGTGAATTGTATTGTTGGAGTCAGTGTGACTGCTTCATAGTCAAAAGTGAAAGAACACATTATATTGTTAAATATGTGCAATAAAGCAGCTGTAATAAATTCACATCATCCTTATTGCACACAGCTTTACATGTGGGTGACAAGAAAACTGCACTTTTTACTTTTTCTCAGAGGGTGAATATAGAAAGCACAAATTATAAATGTATTTTATCTTTATTACATAACGGAAACCATCTGTTTACCTCAAACAGTGATGTTTCCAGCATTTGGAACATTAATATGAAGAAAAGAGAAAGCAGTAGGAACTGTGTAATTGTCTGGTTACCATTACACAAAAATGACAACCCAAGTACAATTTACAAATGATGCGTGAAAAACTTTTACTCAAAAAGAGGCAAAAGACAGAAAAAAGTGGTTGTGGTAAGCTTGAGAATACTGTTTGAACTGGACCAGTTCACTGGTGTGTACAGAAAGAAGGTTACCAGTATGAACAGACCTTTGCAGGAACAGATGCACTGATGCTAGTCAGCCTTGCATACTGACATTAGACCTGCTGCCAAAGTGTGGCACTATCAGTACTGCAAATTAGCATTTGTGTGAATGGTTCTACAGGACTGACAACCAAGCTATGGCACCCAAGACTGATGCCAAATATCATCAATGGTGTGTAGATCTCTGTGGAACTGGCTGCAGTGATGTCGTAGAGGGCCCTATCACAATACTACACTGTAAGCCAACTCTGCCATTTGTTGTACATAGACTTGCTGCAAAACAGAACAGTGGCCAAAAGCCAGTCTGAGGTGAGGTCAAGTTGTTCATCTACCGCAACTAAAGCACCAGTGTTCAACAGGATCATCTCTGTTCTATACTACAACACAAAGCAGAGCCTATACATTTTGGTGTGGATGCGGTAGGGCTGCACTGTGTACTGCAGTGCTGTGGCATGACCTATGAAATATGGTTCCTGTGTGTACAATATGTAAATTCCCAAATACACAATTGTCAGATACATCAAACACAAAGGATCATGTATAGTACTTTTATACAAAGTCATATATCTTTCTTAACAGCTATTTAATCAAAGCCAGGACTGTAATGCAAGTCTGTCTGTTTCAATATACATCACTAAAAATGAATGTTTCATAAAATGTACCAGGTTTGACAAACAATGAGAGCTAACTAAAATTTACTTTAAATAAATCTACCCAATTGATATTTTATTGTTTTGTATTTCATTTAAATCTGAAGTTATTTATGCAAGCAGACCATTAAGTCAGAAGAATGATGCTTCAAAGTGTGACCGGATATATGGTGCCATACAACGTATTAACTCACTAAGACAGGACAGTGGACCCTACGATGGCAACACAGACAAACATACACTATGCCATAGGACATGGTCTCTATGCAAAAGGAATCCACTAAGATAAATACATGGGTCAAGCAAGATATTATTAGTCTTACCAATTTTTACATCTTTACAAGAAATAATCCCAAAGGACAGGAAGAAAAGGTATGTCTTTCTGCAGATGACCTATGATTATGCAACAAAGATGATACACATGAAGTAAATATATGACTAAGTAGATCTGGCACCACTAGCAATGCAGCTTAATTTCTAAGCAAAGCAAAGCAATTCATACAGTTTTACTTAAAATTACTGACTGTGAAGTGGCAGCAGCAACAGGGCAAGCAGTGATTGTAGCAAATGACCAGAGGACTATGAATAGTTAACAACAACATTTGCACTCAAATGTTACTTCAAGTCTGTCTACATGATTATTGTACTGTACATTTACAAACTTATAAGGTCACCTTCGGAGGAATGCACACAAATGGTGGCTTCTGTTGAGTTACACCATTAATAAAAGCTTGAAAACCGCAGTAATGAACCCAAGAATAAGCACAACGTGTTCATTTTTATTTGTTAAATCAGTTAAGTGAACTGCTTCTTCTGGAACCTTTCCATCTAAAAACCAGGCCAGAAAGGCAAGAGTATATATTTATCTATGGACAGCTTAGTGTAGCCAGCCAGATAGCATGGTTGTGGCTGATGGGAAGAGTCAACATTCCCTGAGCAAAAAAAACATGATAAACTCCACACAATGACCGAAACCCCATATCTAAAGTTTCCAAGCAGATTTATTTCCAAGTCACAATATTGTTTCGTAGTAAAAAGTACAGTTTTGTACCTACCATAAATGTAGATGTTCGAGTGCTAATACAGCTGCAGTCCTTACATATGGGTTCTCCTGCCGTCAGGCGGGTCCTCGGTCAGCCGAATTCCAAAGTCTAGGTCCGGCATTGGTTGTTGTCGCTTCTTCCCTGACGTCAGTGCAACAGGGGTATATAAGAACCAGCAGACGCCATTTTCCTCAGTTTTTCTTGCCCCAGATGGCAGGTGCCCCCAGAAGGAAGGCAATACATAAAATTAGGTAATAATGCAATGCAATATCATCAAAAAACAGTAGTTGCAAGCAAATACACCATAAAAGCATACCCCTAGAGGGGAAGGAGGGAGGGAAACCTGGACTACAGCTGTATTAGCACTCTAACATCTACATTTATGGTAGGTACAAAAAGTACAGTTTTGTACCTACCATAAATGTAGATGTCCGATAGATATGCAACTGCAGTCATAACATATGGGTTGTCCTGCCTCAGACAGCCCTCGGTCGGCCGGATTCCACAGTCTGGGTCCGACGTCGGCTGATGTCGCATTTCTCTCCAACGTCAGAGCGGCTGGAGTACATAAGCATCAGCCGACGCCATTTTCTTCAGTGTTTCTTGCCCCAGATGCCAGGTGCCCTCCAAGGAAGGCTGTAATCAAATTGGAAGGAAAAAACAGGATTCCAAACAAATAAATAAATAAGCAATAAACAGATACACCATAACAGATATCCCCAGCTAAGAGGAACAAGGATAGGAGTGGACCCAAGGCATAGAGGGGTATGGAGGGAGGGAAAATCTGACTGCAGTTGCATATCTATCGGACATCTACATTTATGGTAGGTACAAAACTGTACTATGTCCTTCAAGAATGCAACTGCAGTCATAACATGTGGGTAGAATACCATAACTTAGCTGGGGGAGGAGGAATGCTCTAGGAAAGAGATGGTGTGGCAATCAAACCCTGCAGGACTGCCGAAGCAAAGCCTGCTCTGGATCTGGAGTATAGAGGGAGATTGTAGTGTTTGGAGACTGTATGCACGGAGCTCCATGTAGCAGCTTCTAGAATGTCCTTTGTAGGCACTCCTCTTAAGAATGCTGTTGAGGTGGCTGTAGCTCTGGTGGAGTGTGGTCTGACATTGACTGGAACAGTCTTTCCATGGAAGGAATAACAAAATCTGATGCAATGTCCAATCCATTTTGAAATAGTCTGTTTTGAAATTGCTTTCCCTTATACTCCAGGGGCGTAAGCTACAAAAAGTTGATCAGACTTCCTACTGTTCTTGGTTCTGTCCAGGTAGTAGCGAAGTTGTCTGTGAATGTCCAAGGTATGTAGCAGTCTTTCCCCTTTGTTTTCAGGATTGGGGAAGAAAGCAGGCAGGTGAATAGCTTGATTTAAAGAAACCCTAGATATTACCTTTGGCATAAAAGTAGGGTTGGTTCTTAAGGAGACCCTATCTCGGTGAAAGATATGAACGGTGGTATTGCCATTAGGGCCTGTAGTTCCGAAACCCTTCTTGCTGAGGTAATTGCCAACAGGAAAGCTGTCTTCCATGAGAGGAATTGTAAGTCCACTGAAGCTGCTGGTTCAAAAGGAGGTAAAGTCAGTTTTTCTAGGACAAAGTTGAGGTCCCAAGCTGGCACTGGAGCCTTTCTTGGTGGCTTAATGTTCTTGATTCCCCTAAGGAATTGCCTTAGCAAAGGATGTGAAAACACAGGTGGATCAGTGTTATATCTAGCTGAAATAGCTGAAGCATGTATCTTTATGGAAGAATATGAGAGTCCATTCTGAAGCATATCTGCCAAATATTCCAGGATGAGTGGGATGTTCAATACTGATGCATCATGACCCTTGCTGGTGTTCCAAATGCTGAATCTCTTCCATTTTGCCAAGTAAACCTTTCTGGTGGATGGTCTTCGAGCTTCTGTTAGTATCCGCTGAACTTCCTTGGAGAGAGATAGATTGAGGTTATTCATGGGATCTCCCAGGCTGTCAGCTGCAGTGTCTGAAGGTTTGGATGCACTGTTTTGAAGTTGTGCCGAGTCAAAAGTAGGGGCCATGGGGGAAGGGCCCACTTCTTGTTGTGACATATGCTCCGTAGTAGCAGGTACCAGTGTTGTCTTGGCCAGTCTGGAGCTATTAGGATCCCCTTGGGTCTCTCTGCTTTGATCTTCAGTAGTACTGTGGTCATCAGTGGCAGAGGTGGGAATGCATAGATTTTTAGGCAGTTCCAGTTGAATGAAAGAGCATCTATTTTCCAAGCTTGTGGATGGTATGTCCTTGAGCAGAATTTTTGCAGATGGTGGTTGAGGTGAGAGGCAAATAGGTCTACTTCTGGCCTGCCCCATGTCGAGGTGAGTTGTGTGAAGATCCTTGGGTGTAACCTCCACTCGTGAGGATCTATGAAATTCCTGCTTAGGCTGTCTGCCAGCACATTGTCTTTGCCTGGAACAAACTGGGATTGTAAATGTATGTTCAGGCTCAGTGATTTTTCCCAAAGATTCATTGTCAGTCTGCAAAGGGGGTAGGAATGGGTGCCCCCTTGCTTGTTTATGTACCACATCACAGTGGTGTTGTCTGTCCGTATCAGTAAATGGCCTTGTTGAAGTTGTTGTCGAAAGGCCTCGATGGCATGCATTACTGCCAGCATTTCTTTTTGGTTTATATGCAGATGTGTTTCCTTTGGAGACCATTGTCCTTGTATGCATCTGCCTTCCATATGCGCCTCCCATCCGATGTCTGAGGCGTCTGTGGTCATGGTCTGTGTTATCGGAGGTTTTTTGAATGACATACCTGTGTTTGCCTGGCTTACAGAGGCCCACTATAGGAATTCCTTTTGTAGGCATGGAATGAGCGGTATGGTTGCCTCTAAATTGTTGTTGTGCTGAGACCATAGGCTTTTTAAGTACCATTGAAGCTTTCTCATGTGTAGTCGTGCTAATGGAACCAAGAGAATGCAGGATGCCATGTAACCCAGGGCCTGTAGGAATCTCCTTGCAGTCATCTGGGTGAGTTTTGCCAAACCCTTGAAATAATGAGTTAACTTCTCTTGTTTGTCTTCTGTTAGGTAAGCCATTTGAGGGGCTGTATCCAGATTGGCTCCTAAGAAGGTTATTTGCTGGGATGGATGAAGTCTTGACTCTTGAAAGCTGACTGTGTATCCCAGAGCCTGGAATAATTGTATGACATAGTTCAAGTTTTTTGTCAACATCAGTTTGTCGTCCGCTTGTATAAGGCAGTCGTCCAGGTACGGGTAGATTTGGATCCCCTGGAGCCTGCAATGAGCAATTACTGAAGCCAGGCATTTTGTGAATACTCTGGGCGCAGCAGATAAGCCAAATGGCAATGCTGAGAATAGATAATGCTCTGGCCCTGCAAGAAATCTGAGGTATCTTCTGCAGCTGTGTCTGATAGGGACATGCAGGTATGCCTCCTTGAGGTCCAGAGTAATCAGCCAAGACCCCTTGCCCAGCATGGGAAGGAGTTGCTGTAGAGTCAGCATTTTGAACTTTGGTACTATGAGAAAAGTGTTTAATGCGGACAAATCCAGTATTGGTCTCCATTGAGTTTCTTTTCTTGGCACAAGGAACAGTCTTGAGTAGAACCCCTGGCCTTGTTCTTGTTGTGGTACTCTTTCTATTGCTTTTATCTGAGCCAGCAGAGAAATTTGCTTGATAGCCTCTGCCCTCTGGTTTTGTGGTAGGTTTGGCATGCCCTGTTTTCTGGGTAAGGTGTGAAAATGGAACCTGTAACCATGGTCTATAATGTCCAAAATCCATTTGTCTTTTGTCAATCTGTGCCAATTGTCTGAAAACAGAGATAATTTTCCGCCCAAGGGTGCTTCTGTTTGCTCCTTGGTTGGCGGTTGTAGAGGAAAGTCATTGAGATTGTGTCTGAGGGGCGGGGGAGACCCCTGTGTCACTTCTTTGGCTTGCTGGCTGCCATTGTCGTCCCCTGTAGGAACCTCTGTATTGTCCTCTTCCTCGGCCACGCCTGTTTTTGCCCCTTTGAAATTTTTCAGGATTAGGAAAGGACCAGTTCTTTGAAGGCCAATTCCTGTTGAATCTGGGGGGCTGAACCTGGAGGAAATCTTTGACCGTCTGAACTGATTTTGCTTTTTCCTCGATGGACTTTAACACATCTTTAGCATTAGCACCAAAAAGCTTGTTCTTTTCCAAGGGTGCATCCAGAAGTTTTGCCTTAACATGATCTGGTAGAGGTTGTTCTTTTAACCATGCATGTCTGCGAATGACTGCCCCTGTCATAGCTGCCCTACATGAAGCTTCCAATGCATCATACCCACACTGCAGAAAGTGATTGCTGACTTGCTGAGAATTATGTACAGCTTCCTGCAAAGACTTCCTGTCTAAAGGGTCAGGAGAAGCCAATGTTTTCTGTAAATCATCTAACAGGTAATCCTGATATTTTAACATATGAAAAAGGCAATTCAAAGCTCTCATAGATAAAGTGGTGGAGGTGTACACCTTTTTCCCCCATCTCTAATGACCTAGCTTCCTGTTGGAAGGCAAGGATTTTTAGAGGTGGAAGCTGAAACACCCTTAGGTCCCTGAGAAATAGTTTCTAAATCAACAGTATGGGCCCTGAACAAATGGGAATGTGTGTCTGGGACCCTGTAATATCTGTCTGGTTTGGCTGAGGCAGGAGGAAGAGAATCAGGGGTAACACTGGAGTCAGAATAAAGATCATCCAAAACATCAAGCACAGGAGGAATAACTAGGGGCCTGTGCTGGGGCTTTTTAAGGAAGGTTCGAAGGCGCTTTCTGGAATCAGAATATTTCTGGCCTTGCCACTTGAAATGTTCCCTCATGGTATGCAGAACTTCCCCAAAAGAAATATCCTCAGGAGGGGAGGCTGAGGGAATGGAATCCTCTACATCAGAATCCTCATAGGTCTGAAAGAGGTCTTCCTGGCCCTTGAAGTGGATAGAGTCCTCAGAGTCATCATCTGTAGGGATAGGTTCAGAGGGATCAACCCGGGGCCTCTTATCCGGAGGAGACTGGGATGCTCTCTCAGGATGGGCCTGTGAACCTCTAATCATGGAAATTAAGTCTGCGGCCATAGACATGATTTGTGTCTCAGGAGTAGTTTGAGGCAAGGTTTTTGCTGTAAGGTGCTTAGTCTTGCTGGCTGCTTTAGCCCGAGTGTAGGCCTTAATAGACATGGCCATAGGAGGCCTGGCAGCTCCACGTGCAGGAGTGACCTTATCTACAGCAATGGTCTCTGGCATTTCCTCGGTTTCAGTATCCGGAGGAAAATCTATAACTGGCGTCGGATCTGGTATCGGAGTAGTCGGCAATGCGGTGTCTTCGGTTCGGAGCGGTTGGATAACCATTTCAGAAGGAACCGGAGCACTCGCGGTAGGTTTTGGCGTGGAGTCGGAGGTAGATGTCGGTCCCGGTCTTTTCGTTTCTTGGGAGTTTGCGATGTCGGAAGTTCCGACGGCATTGTATACGCAAATTTTTCGCCGAAAAAGTCTTCAGCGAACTCCGCCCGGCGCCTGAGAGTGCACTTGTTGAAGCGAGCACAGGCGACACAGGCCGAGACGTCGTGGTCTGGGCCAAGGCAAGGAAGACAGTAAGAGTGGAAATCCTTATGAGGTATTTGTTTACCACAAGACAAACAATTATTAACTTTTTCAGTAATTTCTGACATCGGCTGAGGCAAGAAAAGGTCCCCAACGGGGTACTTAGCTTTTTTGATGACTTCAGATTCGAAGAATACAGGAGCTGACCGACCGGCACTTGCGAACTGCTTCTGCTTCGGGCACCGCGCGGCAAGAAAGACTGAAGAAAATGGCGTCGGCTGATGCTTATGTACTCCAGCCGCTCTGACGTCGGAGAGAAATGCGACATCAGCCGACGTCGGACCCAGACTTTGGAATCCGGACGACCGAAGGCTGCCTGAGGCAGGACAACCCACATGTTATGACTGCAGTTGCATTCTTGAAGGACATCTGTACTATGTTCATCGTGCATACAGCTGCAGTCCTTACATATGGGTAGAATCCCAAAGCTAAGAAAGGGGTGGTAGGAATTAGGTGTAATTAGGAGGAGCCAAAATGCCCTGCAAAACTGCAGTGGCAAAGCCTGCTCTAGATTTGGAGTATAATGGTAAGTTGTAGTGCTTGGAGAAGGTATGCACAGAACTCCAAGTGGCTGCTTCCAAGATATCCTTGGTAGGAACTCCTCTGAGAAACGCTGTATAGAGGTGGCTGTGGCCCTGGTGGAATGAGTTCCAATGCCTGTAGGTACAGTTTTGCCATTAAAGGAATAGCAAAAGCATATGCAGTGGGCTATCCATTTTGAAATTGTCTGTTTGGAAATTGGTTTTCCTTTAGATCCTACTGCATATGCCACAAAGAGCTGTTCAGATTTTCTGAAAGGCTTTGTTCTGTCCAAGTAATAACGCAGTTGTCTGTGGATGTCCAAGGAATGTAGCAATCTCTCCCCTTTGTTTTGAGGATTAGGATAAAAAGTAGGTAAGTGTATGGCCTGATTTAAAGCTACCCTGGATACCACTTTAGGCATAAAGGATGGGTTGGTTCGTAAGGAAACTCTGTCCTGATGGAAGATGATAAAAGGCTGGACAGCCATGAGGGCCTGTAATTCTGAAACTCTACGAGCTGAGGTGATAGCCAGAAGGAAAGCTGTTTTCCAGGACAAGTATTGCAAATCTGTTGAAGCAGCTGGCTCAAAAGGAGGCAGGGTAAGTTTTTTCCAGAATGAAATTAAGATCCCAAGCAGGTATTGGTTGTTTCCTTGGAGGTCTCAAATTCTTAACCCCTCTGAGGAACTGTCTCAAGAGAGGGTGAGAGAATAAGGGTGGATCAGTGTTGTATTCTGCAGAAATGGCTGAAGTCCACTGCTTAGCAATTCTGTCAAATATTGTAGTATTTGTGGTAAATTCAGTTTTCCAGGGTCCTGGCCCTTTTTCTCATTCCAGACACAAAAACGTTTCCATTTTGCGGAGTAAGCTTTTCTAGGTGATGGCCCTCTGGCCTCCAAAATTACATCCTGCACCTCCTTGGAGAGTAGGGCCTGCTGTGATGCTAAGGAATCTTCCATGCGGCTAGATTGAGAGTCTTTAGCTGACTGTGGAGAGTTTTGAAGCTGTGTTGAGTCAGAAGAAGAGGCATTAGAGGCAGGGTCCATGGAGGGGAATGCGTCAGGCTCCTCAGGAGTGGGTACCAGTGTTGCCTTGGCCAGTTCTGAGCAAGGAGGATCATCTTTGGTCAGTCTGCTCTGGTCTTCAATAGAACTTTGGGCAGCAGAGGAAGAGGTGGAAAGGCATAAACTGTCATTGATATCCAGCTGAAAGAGACAGCGTCCACTCTCCAGGCCTTTGGATGGAAGATCCTTGAGCAGAATTTTGTCAATTGATGATTTTTGTGGGAGGCAAATAGATCTATGTCTGGGCTCCCCCATTCTTGGATTATTTCTGTAAAAACTTTTGGATGCAACTTCCATTCGTGTGGATCTGTCATAATCCTGCTTAGGTTGTCTGCCAGCATGTTTTCCTTGCCTGGCAAGTACTGTGCTTGTAGTTCCATGTTTTAGTCAATGGCCGTGTTCCAAAGTGACATGGCCAGTCTGCATAGGGGGTAAGAATGTGTCCCTCCCTGCTTGTTTATGTACCACATAACTGTGGTGTTGTCCATTCTTATCAATAGATGACCTGGTCTTAGAAAGTTCTTGAAAGCTATAATAGCATTTATTACTGCTAGCATTTCTTTTTGATTGATGTGAAGGTGCTTTTCTTTTTGGGACCATTTGCCCTGAATGCACCGATCTGTCATGTGCGCCCCCCAGGCGTAGTCCGAGGCGTCTGTTGTGATGACTTGATTTGCTTGAGGCTTGCTGAAAGGGAGACCTGTGTTTGTTTGGCATGCTTGAGCCCACCACAGAAATTCCTTTTGCAGACATGGAATCAGTGGTATTATTGTTTCCAAACTGTGGCTGTGTTGAGACCATATGTTTTTCAGGTACCATTGTAGTTTCCTC
Source organism: Protopterus annectens (assembly GCF_019279795.1). NCBI lineage: Eukaryota > Metazoa > Chordata > Ceratodontiformes > Protopteridae > Protopterus > Protopterus annectens. The sequence continues at coordinate 1,451,893,996 of NC_056729.1, read as the reverse complement.
ATATGCAGCTTTGCACATGGGATTAGTAAGATGCAAGATGCAATGAATCCCAGAGCCTGCAGGATTTTCCTTGCAGTAAGCCTGGTGCAATTTGCTAGTGTTCTGAAGTATTGGATTACTTGCCCCTGCTTTTCTGGCGTGAGGTAGGCCATCTGGGTGTTTGTGTCCAAGTTGGCACCCAGGAAAATTATCTTCAGAGAGGGTATTAGTCTTGATTTCTTTTTGTTGACTGTGTATCCCAGAGAGTTCAATAACATTATTACATAAGACAGATGTTTCTGAAGGATGTGTTTGCTGTCCGCTTGGATCAGGCAGTCGTCCAAATAGGGATATATTTGTATCCCTTGAAGTCTGCAGTAAGCAATTACTGATGCCAGGCATTTCGTGAATACTCTGGGTGCAGTAGATAAGCCAAAGGGCAATGCAGAGAATTGATAATGAGTTGAACCTGCAAGAAATCTGAGGTATCTTCTGCAATTTTGTCTGATTGGGACATGCAGGTAGGCCTCCTTGAGGTCCAATGTTACCAGCCAAGACTCCTTGCCCAGCATGGGAAGAAGTTGCTGTAGAATGAGCATTTTGAATTTTGGTACGAGTAGGAATGTGTTTAGGATGGATAGATCCAGAATAGGTCTCCAATCTTTTCCCTTCCTTGGCACCAGAAATAGCCTGGAATAAAACCCTTGACCTTGTTCGTGCATAGGTACCTCTTGAATAGCTTTCATGTTTTTGAGATCTATAATTAGCCTTTGTGCCTCTGCCCTTTGATTGTGTGGCAGGTTTGGCATGCCTCTCATTTTTGGAAGGGTGTGAAAATGGAATTTGTAGCCTCTGTTTGTAATGTCCAGGATCCATTTGTCCTTTGTGACAATATGCCAATTTTTTGAAAATAATGCCAGCTTTCCTCCCAAGGGGGCTGCCATTTGAGATCTGGTTGGCATGCAAAGTGGAAAGTCATTGGGTTTGCTTTCTGATAGATTGCGAGTTGTCCTCACCACCTCTTTGTGTAGGAGCTTGCCATTGTCTGCCTCTGTACGATCCTTGGGATTGTCCTCTGCCCCTCGGGCGCCTGTATCTGCCTCTTTGGGGTCTGTCTGTGGCAGGAAAGGACCAGTTTTTGGAAGGCCAATTTCTACTAAAACGTGGGGGTTGTACCTGTAGAAATTCTTTCACAGTTTGCATTGATTTAGCCTTTTCCTCCATTTTCCTTAATACCTCCTCAGCATTAGAACCAAATAGTACATCCTTTTGAAGAGGGGCGTCTAGTAATTTAGCTTTGACATGATCAGGTAAGGCTTGTTCCTTAAGCCAGGCATGCCTACGTATGACTGATCCTGTAACAGCAGCTCTGCATGAGGCCTCTAGAGCATCAAAACCACATTGTAAGGTATGCTTACCCACTTGTTCTGCACTATGTATCAAGTCCTGCAACTCCTTCAAATCTGGTTGTTCAGGTTGTGACATTTTACTTTTCAATTGTGATAACATAAACTGTTGGTATTTTAGCATATGAAACTGACAGTTTAAGGCCTTCATAGATGAGGTAGCCGAGGTATATACCTTTTTTCCCCACCTTTCTAAGGATCTGGAATCTCTCTCGGAAGGCAAAGGATTTTTAGCAATGGAGGCCTTTACTCCCTTGGGGCTCTGTGAGATGGTTTCTGGGTCAGCAGCATGGCTCTTGTAAAGAAATTGGTGTGAGTCAGGGACCCTGTAGTACCTGTCAGGCTTAACTGGAGCTGGAGGTAGAGAATCCGGGTTAAGGCAGGCCTCCGAGTAAACATCATCTAGAATGTCCAAGACAGGACGTATAGCCAAAGGCCTGTGCTGAGGAAGTAAAAGAAATTCCCTGAGCCTTTTCTTGGAATCCGAATAATCCTGGCCTTCCCAGTGGAAGTGTTCCCTTAAGGTATGCAAAGTTTCCCCAAATGAGTAATCCTCAGTCAGGGGGGGATACAGAAGGAATGGACTCCTCCGCATCAGAGTCTTCAAAAGGGGAGTAAGAATGTTCCTGATCATCAGAGTGCTCTGAAATAATGGAGCCCTGATCAGAGGAGGGGGAATCTTCCTCCACTCGAGGCCTTTTGTCTGGAGGGGGCTGAGAGCCCCTGATGAGAGTAATTAAATCCTCAGCCATTTTAAGCATCTGTTTCCTAGGCATGGGGCCTGGAGATGGGCCCTGTGCAGTTGGTCTCTTAGAGTGCATGGTTGCTTTAGACTTAGTGAAAGCCTTGATAGAAAAAGAAAAGGAAGGCCTGAAGACACCTTGAGTGGAGGTGGACCTGTCCACATTCTGAGTTTCAACTCCAACAGTGGCTTCGGTATCTGTAGTCGGGGTGTGGGCCGAGAAGCCTGCGACCTCGGGTCCAGGAAACACCGTCAAAAGGCAGGTCGTCGGTAGGCAGGGGCTGCGTAGGCGCCTCACTGAGAACCGGACCACGTGCAGCCGGCTTTGGCGTGGTGTCAGTAGAGGCCGCGGACCTCGAGTGTCGGTCTTTGTCTTTTCGTTTTTTAGACAAAACCGGAGTCGGAGTATCCGACGAAATAGTATAGTTAAATGCTTTTCCAAAATAATGCTGGGCGAACTCCGCCTGACGCTTAATAGTGCATTTGTTGAATGTAGCACAAAAGCGGCAGGCCGAGACCTCGTGGTCAGGGCCTTAACAAGGTATACAGAGGGAATGGAAATCCTTATGCGGTATTTGCTTCCCACAAGAAATACAATTATTAACTTTTTCTGACATCGGTCTGAGGCAAGAAAAGGTTCCCCAACGGTGTACTTAGCTTTTAAGAAGACTTCAGTTTCCAAATTTTCGTAATCTCAGGAGCTGGCCGAACGGCACTTGCGAACTGCTTCTGCTTCGGGCACCGCGCGGCAAGAAAGAATGGAGAAAATGGCGTTGGCTGGTTCTTATATACCCCTGTCGCACTGACGTCAGGGAAGAAGCGACAACAACCAACGCCGGACCTAGACTTTGGAATTCGGCCGACCGAGGACCCGCCTGACAGCAGGAGAACCCATATGTAAGGACTGCAGCTGTATGCACGATGAACATCTGTGGCATGCAAAATATAGCATCAAGAAAATAGAATCACAGGTCCGTTAACGTCTGCTGAAAACAAGCCATTACAGCTCCTTTAAAAGAGAAGGTGACTAGAAATATTTACACACTAACTTTCACATGTTGTTGTTGTGTCTTTTGGCTTTTCCCGGTTAGGGGTCGCCACAGCGGAACTCCGGTCCGCTAATGATTGCTAGTTGATTTTTACACTAACTTTCACATGTATTGATCTTAAACTTCAAAAACGAAGAACTAGACTCATTTGCATCAATGCTTATATATATATATATATATATATAAATATATATATATATATATATATATAAATATATATATATATATATATAAATATATATATATATATATAAATATATATATATATATATATATATATATATATGAATATATATATATATATATATATATATATATATATATATATATATATATATATATATATATATATATATATATAAATAAATATATATATATATATATATATATAATCTAGATGAAACCACTATATATAAAATAAACTGTAACATACATCTTCATAAAAGCAAGTGGCACTTACAGCGAGTTTATGATCTAGTTTAAATCCTGTCCTATATCCAAATCCAGTAAAATGTACAGACTGACAAAATGCAGTGTGATAACGAACCATATCATAAGGCAGCAGTGAAGCAATTTGCTTTGCTAAATTTTGCAACACGTCTCTTCCAGACTGAAAAAATGATCTCAAACTGAGACACGAGAAATAGTGCCTCTGCAGGTGAAATATGAAACTAGGACTTTAACTCCTCCCTGTCTGTGAAATATATACACATTCTTGCAAACAAAATTTTATGCAGTGGAGAATGGTGTACAGTGCACACAAAGACTTCAGCGGCAAAAATGCAAATGCCACTATGGTATTCAATTCACTATGGTATGGTATTCAATTTTTTTTATTTTTACATTTTAAACAAACTTGCATCTTAAAACATTACTATCAGAAAAAAGCCAATCACCTGACTTTAAAAGCTGACCAGACACAAAGAGATGGGTTCATAGGTGTTTACAAGACTGATGACCACAAAGGGATTTTTAAGCCTAGCTATGCATCCCAAAACCTCTAAAAACACGTACCCTTGATAAATGTATGCAGAGGACTTGGGAGATTAACCATTTACAGGTTGCCTGTCTCCATTAAAAACACAGGTTCCAAACAAGGGGTGAATTTCCTGTTCCCCATCCAATTGTCAACGTTGCACTTGAATTGGGTTAGGTAAGAACTTTGCTTCACTTGGATGGGGAACCTGTTCCAGAGAAGGGGTAGTCTCTGGGATACATACCTGTCTCTCCAGCAGGTCCTATTTATATCACAGGCAAGATTTAAGTCTTCAGAAAAGGACATGTAAAATTCTGGTGCTGTTTGTTTTGCAGATATGCAGGAGGTCCATCAGGGTGGGGTCTGACAATGCCTTGTATGCCAGGCACAGATCTCCCCTCAACAGCCTGTAGGATACAGAACACAGGGATAGGACCTTCAGGCAGTCTTGCACAGTACAGGTTACTTATGCCATGTAGTCTTTTAATGAGGAACCTCTGTGGGATGTTCAAATTGGAGGATGTGCCTGGTTAGTTACATACCAAAGGGGGCAGTGTACTCGACAGGTCTGAATTCCAAATACAGTAGAACAATGATCTTCTTATACCTTGACAATATATATTTGTTTATATACTGCACAACATAGAATGACTTTCTCACTACTGTAGAGATGTGATGGTTAAAGGCTACATTATTGTCTGTGTGTGTGTGTGTGTGTCCCCAAGTCCCCGACTATCGGGTTGACTCTTAGGGGTGTGTTATTAATACAACAGTTATCAGGGGTGGATGACTTCCAAACCTACTTTTATTCACTTCTTGGCACTGGGTTTTAGTCCAGGCTCACATACCAGTTATTTGCTTGTGCCAGCCCTTCCTTGAGAACATTTGTGTAAGTTGGGGACTCTACGACTGCTCCTAATTTGCAATCATCTGCAAATTTAGACAGCTCTATCACAGCAGGTCATCTATACAATCCTAACTGTCATTTCCAACAAAAACTGAAAATCATTCATTCACCACTCTCATATTTTTATAGAACGAATACATTAAAGCAAGCACATTCATCAACTGCAGTGGTTTCTATACAACAGCTTCCAGAAATGTATTCAAGCAAGAACACTTAGGTCATGCTGATATATGTACCTACCATTTTCTATTTCAAAAATATTGTCCCTTGAGCATTACAGATTCATTTTAATGCAATTTCGACCGAGGGGAAGAGCATGCATGCAAGGAACAGAAACACTACACAGCATCTTTGTGTTATTATCCATGTTCTTGTCCTTTACACAAGCCTCCCCTTAACAGCTACAGCTATGCCACCTCTACGTCACTACTTTAGATCACAAATTACCATTCACGGCACAGTTTTTAAGTTACAATAGCACTGACGCTCTCCTCGGTCTAAATCCCAATACCTCTGCAGTTACAGTTTTCACGGTAGTCTTCCATTTTATCAAATAACAAGTGTATAGGAAAGGTACACAGGACAGAAGTTACATCAGCCATGACATAAGGGGCCAGGGTGGAACAGCAGCAGGGTATAATAGTCAAAACTGCTGCAAGAGAAAGCCTCCTTTGTGCCTAACAGAAAAAGTACAAAGCCCAAGACTAAATGCTGTAAATGTCCTTAGTTTCCTTAATACAAGAGAAATAAACCATACTGAAATAAACATCTTAATGACACTCAAAGAAAAAGTACAGTTTTGTACCCACCATAAATGTAGATGTTTGAGTGTATACACTGCTGCAGTCATTACACTTGGGTTATCCTGCCGTCAGGCGGTTCCCCAGTCGGCCTGAGTTCCAAAGTCTTGGTCCGGCGTTGGTTGCTGTCACCTCCTACCAGGTGTCAGTGCGACAGGGGTATATAAGATGCAGCTGACGCCATTTTCTTCAGTTTTTCTTGCCCCAGATGTCAGGAGCCTCTAAATAGGTAGGCAATTCCAATTGCTAATAAAACATACATAATAAAAGCAAAAAAACAGCTTACAGTTACCAGCAAATACTCCCCATAGGTAGTAAGGGTAGAAGACATAGGTACTTACCAGCTAGTAAGAGTGGAAGGAGGGAGGGTAACCTGGACTGCAGCAGTGTATACACTCTAACATCTACATTTATGGTAGGTACAAAAAGTACAGTTTTGTACCTACCATAAATGTAGATGTCCGATAGGTATGCATCTGCAGTCATAACATATGGGTTGTCCTGCCTCAGGCAGCCCTTCGGTCGGCCGGATTCCAAAGTCTGGGTCTGGCCTCGGCTGATGTCGCACTTTCCCTGACGTCAGAGCTTCTGGGGTATAAAGGCATCAGCCGACGCCATTTTCCTCCGTGTTTCTTGCCCCAGATGCCAGGTGCCCTCTAGGAAGGCTAAATTTGGATAAATGTTGAAAATTCCAAACAGTAGCAAACAAAATATATATATACATATATACATACAAACAAATACACCATAATAGATTCCCCCAGCTAGCTGGAAGAGGGGTAAGCACCCTAGGAATACCACAGAGGGGAAGGAGGGTGGGTAATCCTGACTGCAGATGCATACCTATCGGACATCTACATTTATGGTAGGTACAAAACTGTACTATGTCCTTCAAGGATGCATCTGCAGTCATAACATATGGGTAGAATACCATATTCAAACTGGGGGAGGAGGTACTAAGATAGTGATGGTGTAGTTAAGATCCCCTGTAAAACTGCAGTTGCAAAACCTGCTCGGGATCTGGAGTATAAAGGTAGATTGTAATGCTTGGCAAATGTATGCACGGAGCTCCAAGTAGCAGCTTCTAAAATGTCCTTGGTAGCCACGCCTCGTAGGAAAGCTGTAGTGGTGGCTGTGGCTCTTGTGGAGTGAGGCCTGATATTTTCAGTTGTTGTTTTTCCATGAAAAGAGTAGCAGAATCGAATGCAATTTCCTATCCATTTTGAAATTGTCTGTTTGGAAATTGCATTTCCTTGCACTCCAGTTGCATATGCTACAAAAAGTTGGTCAGTTTTTCTGCTGGTTTTATAGCGTAGTTGTCTGTGTACATCCAAGGTGTGCAATAGTTTTTCCCCCCTGTTCTGTGGGTTAGGGAAGAACGTAGGCAAATGAATAGCTTGATTCAAGGATACCCTGGATACCACCTTTGGCATGAAAGTAGGATTGGTTCTCAGATACACTCTATCCTGGTGAAAAATAAGGAAAGGCTGCACTGCCATTAGTGCCTGTAACTCGGATACTCTTCTTGCTGAAGTGATTGCTAGAAGGAAAGCAGTTTTCCAAGATAAGAACTGTAAGTCTGCTGATGCTGCTGGTTCAAAAGTGGGCAGTGTTAATTTTTCCAGCACGAAATTGAGATCCCATGTAGGCAGAGGGGGTTTCCTTGGAGGTTTTACATTTTTGATCCCTCTTAAAAATTGTCTGAGGAGAGGGTGAGAAGATAGGAGGATCCATGTTGTACTCTGCTGAAATTGCTGAAGCATGAATCTTAAGGGAAGAATAGGACAGGCCATTGTGGAACAGTTCTGCTAAGTATTCTAGGATGTGTGCTAGGTTTGCCAGTGTGACATTTGTACCCTTTGATGCACTCCAAATGAGGAATCTCTTCCATTTGGCTGAGTATGTTTTTCTTGTGGAGGGTCTGCGAGCCTCCAGGATAATGTCTTTGACCCTCTGAGATAAAACAGTTTGGTTTTGTTTTAAGCAATTTTCCAGGCAGTTAGCTGCAGTGTTTTCAAGTTTGGATGCAGGGTCTTGTAGTTGTTCTGCGTTAGAAGTAAAGGCCATAGGGGTAGAGGCCATGAGTTTGTCCGAGACATGCTTCTCAGTAGCGGATACCAATGCTGCCTTGGCCAGTCTGGAGCTATCAGAATCACCTTTGGCTGTTCCTCCCTGATCTTCAGTAGAACTTTGTATATCAATGGGAGAGGTGGAAAAGCATACACTGCTAGGGCCTTCCAGCTGAAAGAGAGGGAGTCCACCCTCCAGGCTTGTGGGTGGTATACTCTTGAGCAGAATTTCTTCAGTTGGTGGTTGAGCGGGGAGGCGAACAGGTCTATCTCTGGCATTCCCCATTTGTTTGTTATGATTTTGAAGATGTCTGGATGCAGCATCCATTCGTGAGCATCCGTGGTAGTTCTGCTTAAGCTGTCTGCTAGTGAATTCTCTTTTCCTGGTACAAATTTGGCCTACAGTTGGATGTTGAGATTCAGGCCTAGGTTCCACAGATCCATTGCCATCCGGCATAGAGGGTAGGAATGCGTGCCTCCCTGTTTGTTTATGTACCACATGACTGTGGTATTGTCTGTCCTAATCAGCAGATGTCCTTGCTGGAGGAATGCTTTGAAGGCCTCGATTGCATGCTTCACTGCCAGCATCTCCTTTAGGTTTATGTGCAAATTCAGCTGGTCTTGAGACCATAGGCCTTGGATACACTTGTCTTCCATGTGTGCTCCCCATCCTAGGTCTGAGGCGTCCGTGGTGATGGTCTGCCTTGGTTGTGGTTTGTTGAAAGGCAACCCTCTGTTGGTCTGGCAGGCCTGAGCCCACCACAGGAATTCCTTTTTCAGGCATGGAATGATTGGTATCATGGTTTCTAGACTGTGCCTGTGTTGAGACCATACATTCCTTAGGTACCATTGTAATTTCCTCATATGCAGCCTGGCATGCGGGATCAAGATTATGCAGGATGCCATGTAACCCAGGGCCTGCAGGACTTTCCTTGCAGTAAGCTGAGTTTCTCTTGTCAAAGCCATGAAGTAAACTGGGAGTTGCTTTTGTTTTTCTTCTGTGAGAAAAGCCATCTGAGTTATTGTGTCCAGATTCGCACCCAAAAATGTTATCCTTTGGGATGGCACTAGTCTTGACTTCTGAATGTTGACTGTGTATCCCAAGGCCTGTAACAGGTGTATGACATAGGCCAAATCCTTTATTAGTTTTGTCTTGTTGTCCGCTTGTATTAGGCAGTCGTCCAGGTATGGGTAGATTTGAATTCCCTGAAGCCTGCAATGTGCAATTACTGATGCCAGGCATTTCGTGAATACTCTGGGCACAGTAGATAAGCCAAAGGGCAATGCTGAGAATTGATAATGCTCTGATCCTGCAAGAAATCTGAGGCGTCTTCTGCAATCTGGTCGTATAGGGACGTGCAGGTATGCCTCCTTGAGATCTAGAGTCACCAGCCAAGACTCCTTGCCCAACATGGGAAGAAGTTGCTGTAGGGTCAGCATCTTGAATTTTGGCACAATGAGATATGTGTTTAGTGCGGACAAGTCGAGAATAGGCCTCCATTGGGTTACTTTTCTTGGTACAAGGAATAGTCTGGAGTAAAATCCTTGGCCTTGTTCCATAGATGGTACCCTTTCTATTGCTTTCATCTGAAGTAAATTGTTGATTTGTCTTAGAGCCTCTAGCTTCTGGTTTGGTGGAAGGTTTGGCATTCCGCTCTTTTTTGGTAAAGTGTGGAAGTGAAACCTGTATCCTTTGTCTATTGTTTGCAATGTCCATTTGTCTTTTGTAATGCAATGCCAGTTTTTCGAGAATAAAGCCAACTTTCCGCCCAAGGGTGCTTCCAGTTGTTCCCTGGTAGGCAGAATCAGAGTCAAGTCATTGTGTCTGTCCTGTGGAAGTGGTTGTAGTGGCAGCTGTGGCAGTATTCCTTTGGTTGGCAGGTTGCCACTGACGACCCCTGTAGGCACCCTTTGATTGACCTCTGCCTCTTGGCCGTCTATTCCTGCCCCTATGTGCTCTGGAGGTGTCTGGAAAGGACCAATTCTTTGAAGGCCAGTTTCTGCTGAACCTCGGAGGTTGGACCTGCAGAAAATCCTTTACTGTTTGCACAGATTTTGCTTTTTCTTCCACTTTCTTTAGAATCTCCTGTGCAGGGGAGCCAAATAAACTTTGTTTCTCCATTGGAGCATCTAGGAGTTTAGCCTTGACATGGTCTGGCAAGGATTGCTCTTTTAGCCAGGCATGCCTTCGAATTACTGCTCCAGTCATAGCTGATCTAAATGAAGCCTCCAGTGCATCATAGTCACATTTTAAGAAATGATTACTGACCTGCTGAGAGTTGTGTACCAAATCCTGAAGGGACTTACGGTGTAAAGGTTCAGGAGAAGAAAGCTATTTATTCAGCTGATCTAACAAATATTCCTGGTATTGTATCATATGGAATTGACAGTTTAATGCCCTGGCAGAAAGAGTAGCAGATGTATAAACCTTTTTTCCCCATCTCTCTAATGCTCTTGACTCTCTTTCAGAGGGTAGGGGGTTTTTGGTAGTGGCAGCTGCAACACCTTTTGGGCCCTGAGAAATAGTTTCTGGGTCTGCAGCATGGGCTTTACACAAGTGGAAGTGAGAATCCGGGACCCTGTAATATCTGTCAGGTTTGGCAGGGGCCGGGGGAAGAGAATCAGGGGCAGAACTGACATCATTATATGCATCATCAACTACAGTTAGCACAGGAGGTATGGCTAAAGGCCTATGCTGTGGCAAGTGTAAAAATGTCCTTAGTCTTTTTCTAGAATCAGAGAAATCCTGACCCTGCCATTGAAAGAGTTCCCTCATTGAGTGTAAAGTCTCCCCAAAGGAAAATTCTTCTGGAGGGGAGGCAGAAGGAATAGAGTCTTCTGCATCTGAATCCTCACAAGGTGAGTATGGCCCTTCCTGATGGTCTGATAAATCAGATCCATCCGAGGAGTAATCAGAGGAGAGAGGTTCAGGGAATTCAGTCCTAGGCCTTTTGTCAGGAGGAGGTTGAGAGGCCCTGTCTGGGTGAGGTTGGGAACCCCTAATCAGAGATATAAGGTCCTCAAGCAAGGCTGAGAATCTGAGAACTTGAGGAAGGTCTCTGAGAGGTAGATTTTGCAGGTAAAGCTTTTGAAATTTTAGCTGCTTTAGCCCTGGAGAAGGCCTTAATCGACATAGAAGCAGGGGGCCTAGCTGCCCCACGTGCAGGTGTAGAAATGTTCAATGGAATGGTGTCGGACAATTCTTGTGTGCTTGCTTCTTCGGTAGGAATTTCTGTAGCCGACTCAGTCGGGGCCTCTCTGGCCTCGGTTGTCGGAGGTATGATTTCAGTTGAAGTAAGAACCGAGGACTCTGTTTCAGCCGAAACCGAGACACTCGCGGTAGGCCTAACCGTGGTTTCAGCCGAAACCGGGCGAGTGTCGGTCCTTTCCTCGCGTTTTGGCTAAATGTGTAGTCTGAGTCTCCGACGGCATTTTATATGCAAAAGTGGATCCAAAAACTCTTCTGCAAACTCCGACCGACGTCTAAGAGTCCGTCGGTTGAAGGAGGCACAGGCTAAACAAGCTGATACGTCGTGGTCTGGGCCTAAGCAAGGAAGGCAGTAAGAATGGAAATCCTTATGAGGTATTTGTTTCCCACAAGTTAAACAATTATTTACTTTGTCTGACATCGGCTGAGGCAAGAAAGAGTCCCCAACGGGGTACTTAGCTTTTTTAGAAGTCTTCGGTAGCTGAAATCTCTGGATCTGACCGACCGGCACTTGCGAACAGCTTCTGCTTCGGGCACCGCGCGGCAAGAAAGACCGAGGAAAATGGGGTCGGCTGATGCCTTTATACCCCAGAAGCTCTGACGTCGGGGAAAGTGCGACATCAGCCGAGGCCAGACCCAGACTTTGGAATCCGGCCGACCGAAGGGCTGCCTGAGGCAGGACAACCCATATGTTATGACTGCAGATGCATCCTTGAAGGACATCTGTACTATGTTCATCGTGTTACACTGCTTCAGTCATTACACTTGGGTAGAATCCCAAAGCTGAGGAAGGGTGGCTGGTTCTATAAGGCATTAGGGGTGGCTATAAGGCCCTGCAGCACTGCAGTGGCGAAGCCAGCTCTGGATTTAGAGTAGAGTATAGAGGCAGATGGTAATGCTTGGTGAAGGTATGTACAGAACTCCAAGTTGCTGCTTCCATCCTTGGTAGGTACTCCCCTGAGGTAGGCAGTTGAAGTGGCTGTTGCCCTGGTGGAGCGAGATCTATTGCTGCTAGGTACAGGTTTTCCATGGTATGTGTAGCAGAAACGTATACAATGTCCTATCTATTTTGAAATGGTCTGTTTTGAAATGGCTTTTCCCTGTGCTATTGCAACATATGCTACCAATAATTGCTCAGATTTTCTGAAAGCTTTGGTTTTGTCCAAGTAGAAGCGTAACTGCCTGTGAATGTTCAAAGAGTGCAGTAGTCTCTCCCCTTTATTCTGTGGTTTAGGATAAAAAGTTGGCAGGTGAATAGTTTGGTTTAGAGCCACACTGGATACCACCTTTGGCATAAAAGTAGGGTTAGTTCTTAAACACACCCTGTCCTGGTGGAAAATGAGGAAAGGTTCCACTGCCATTTTTGCCTGTAATTCTGAAACTCTTTGTGCTGATGTTATTGCCAGGAGCAGAGCAGTTTTCCAAAAGATATATTTTAATTCTGCTGTGTTGGTTGGCTCAAAAGGAGGTAAAGTTAGCTTCTCCAAAACAAAGTTGAGGTCCCAAGTTGGAGTAGGTGCTCTACAGGGCGGTCTTATGTTTTTAGCCCCTCTGAGGTACTGTTTTAACAGAGGATTAGAGAAAATTGGTGGATCCGTGTTGTAATGAGCAGAGATGGCAGAGGCGTGGCTCTTGATGGATGAGAAGGAGAGTCCTTTGTCCAGCATCTCAGTTAAGTATTGTAGTATCTGGGGAATGTTTGGGACAAGAGGGTCAAGGCCGTGAGCTTGGTTCCAGGCACAGAATCTCTTCCATTTATCCGAATAGGCTTTCCTGGTACTAGGCCTTCTGGCCTCCAGGATTGACATCCACAACAGCTTTGGAGAGAGGCACTGCTTGCTTGACTAAGGAATCTTCCATGCAGCTAGGTTTAAGGTCTTTAGCTGGCTGTGTAGTATTTGTTTGTAGTGCTGAGTCAGCAGATGTGGGATTTGAGGCAAAATCCAGGGTGGTTCTTGTGCTGAGCTCCTTAAGATTGGGTACCAGTGCTGGCGTGGCCAGTCTGGTGCAATCAGGATCATTTTTGGCTCTTCCTGCCTGGCTTTTATGAGTACCTTTGGCAGGAGAGGTAGTGGTGGGAAAGTGTACACTTGTAGGTTGTCCCAGCTGAATGAGAGGGCATCTACTTTCCATGCTTGTGGATGGTAACTCTTGTGCAGAATTTTTGTAGCTGGCAGTTTATTGGGGATACAAACAGATCTATGTCCGGGCTCCACCATTTCTGTGTTATCATTCTGAATATTTGTGGATTTAACTCCCATTCGTGGGGATCCATGATGTTTCTGCTGAAGTCGTCTGCCAGTGTTTTTCTCTCCTGGCAGGAATTGTGTTTGCATATGAACTTGAAGGTTTATAGCTGTGTTCCACAGGGTCATAGCTTGTCTGCATAGGAGGTAGGAGTGAGTGCCCCCTTGCTTATTTATGTACCACATAACTGTGGTGTTGTCTGTCTTTAGCAGTAGTTGTCCTGGATGTAGCAGGTCCTTGAAAGTTATAAGCGCATTTTGTACAGCTAGCATCTCTTTTTGATTGATGTAAAGATGCCTTTGTTCTGCGGGCCACGTGCTCTGAATTAATTTGCCTGCCATGTGTGCTCCCCAGGCGTAAACCGATGCATCTGTTGTCAGTGTTTGCCTGGCTGTGGGTTGTGTAAAAGGCTGTCCCTTGTTGAAGTGGCAAGCTTGAGCCCACCATTGAAACTCCTGTTGAAGGCAAGGGATTAGTGGTATAACTGTTTCCAAACTTTGACACTGTTGAGACCATACATTCTTTAGGTACCATTGTAGTTTTCTCATATGCAGTCTGGCATATTGAATTAGTAGTATGCAGGATGCCATGTAACCCAAGGCCTGCAGAATTTTTCTTGCAGGGAGTTGGGTCTTTGTTGCCATCAATTTAAAGTATTGAGTCAGTTGTCCTCGTTTGTCTGGCGTGAGATAAGCTATCTGGGCCGTTGTGTTCAAGCTGGCACCCAGGAATATAATCTCTTGTGAGGGCACTAGTTTTGATTTCTTTTCATTTACTGTGTACCCCAGGAAACTTAACTTTTTTACAAACGCCAGGTGCTTTAGAAGAATATCTTTGCTCTCTGCTTGAATCAGGCAGTCGTCCAGGTACGGATAAATTTGAATTCCTTTGTCTGCAAAATGCAATTACTGGTGCCAGGCACTTTGTGAAGACCCTGGGCGCAGTAGATAAGCCAAAGGGCATTGCATTGAACCTGCTATGAATCTGAGGTATCTTCTGCAATTTTGTCTGATAGGGACATGCAGGTATGCCTCTGAGGTCCAAAGACACGAGCCAAGCTTTCTTGCCCAACATGGGAAGAAGCTGCTGTAATGTCAACATGTTGAATTTCGGAACATCCAGGTAAGTGTTTAGAGATGAAAGATCCAGAATGGGCCTCCAGGCTTTGTCCTTTCTGGGCACCAGAAAGCGTCTTGAGTAAAATCCTTGTCCTTGCTCCTGTGATGGTACCTTCTGAATTGCTTTAATATCCATGAGTGCTGTAATTTGTTTCTGAGCCTCTGCCCATTGATTTGGTGGCAGATTTGGCATTCCTTTTAACCATGGCAGAGTGTGAAAGTGGAACCTGTAACCTTGAAATACAATGTTGAGAACCCATTTGTCTTTGGTGATCATTTGCCAATTGTGGTAGAAGAGTGCCAGTTTTCCTCCCAAGGGGGCTGCCAAGAAGGATTTGTTTGGCAGCTGTAGTGGGAAGTCATTGGAGCTGCTTTTTATATGGTTGGGGCCTGTCTTCCCCTTCTTTTTGGCCTGATGTAACCCATTGTTGAGGCCTGTAAGGACCTTGTGTGTGACCTCTACCTCTTGGACGTCTGTATCTTCCCCTTTGAGGTCTGTCTGTAATTGTAAAGGACCAATTCTTAGTTGTCCAGTTTCTGCTAAATCTAGGAGGCTGAACCTGTTAGAAATCCTTCACAGTTTGCATAGATTTTGCCTTAACCTCCATTTTCTTTAATACCTCTTCTGCCTTAACTCCAAATAACACATCCTGCTGCAAAGGTGCATCCAATAATTTTGCCTTAACATGATCTGGTAACGTATGTTCTTTTAACCAAGCATGTCTTCTAATGACACAGCCTGTAACTGCTGCTCTGCAGGAGGCCTCTAGAGAATCAAAACCACATTGAAAAGTATGCTTTCCCACTTGTTCAGCTGCATGCAATAAATCCTGCATTTCTTTAAAATTAGGAGGATCTGATTCTGGAAGCATTTTTTTTTTGTTTTAACTGAGACAGTAAAAATTGCTGATATTTTATTTTAGCATGTGAAACTGGCAATTTAAGGCTCTCATTGCTAAAGTTGCAGACATATACTTTCTTTCCCCATCTGTCTAATGCTCTGGAATCTCTGTCAGAGGGAACTGGATTCTTGGCTGCTGAGGCCTTAACTCCTTTGGGTCCCTGAGAAATAGTTTCAGGGTCAGCTGCAGGGCTTTTATACAGAAATTTATGTGAGTCGGGGACTCTGTAGTATATGTCAGGTTTAACAGGGGCTGGAGGTAAGGAATCAGGATTTAAGCTGGATTCAGTATACACATCATCCACAATATCTAACACTGGCGGAAGAGCAAGGGGTCTGTGTTGAGGTAATAAAAGGAAGCCTCTGAACCTTTTCTTGGATTCTGAGTAATCCTGGCCTTCCCAGTGGAAATGCTCCCTCATGGTATGTAGGGTTTCCCCAAAGGAGTAGTGCTCAGGCAGTGAGGCTGATGGAATTGCTTCCTCAGCATCAGAATCCTCATAAGGGGGTAAAGAGTATCCTAGGTCTGAGGATGAATCAGAAGAGATGGACACCTGGTCGGATGAGTCATAATCTGCATCCTGTCTAGGCCTTTTATCAGGAGGGGGATGGGATCCCCTGATCAGAGTGATTAGGTCTTCGGCCATTTTGAGCATTCGTTTCTTAGGCATGGAGGCCTGTCCTGGAGAATGCTGTATTTGTTTCTTTGACTTTAAAGGAGGCTTAGACTTAGCTGAGGGTTTAATGCTTAACTGAGTAGGTCTGAAGACACTCTCTGTAGCTGTGCGTTGCTCAACTACTCCGGATCCCTCTGAAAGTTTAGTCTCGGTAGGCTGAAGAACTTGTGCGTCCTAAGGCCCAGCTGTCTCCACGTGGGAGTCAGAGGCGGCTTGTGGTTCTACAGAAGTGGTCGTCAGGGGCTGCGAAGGCGTCTCGCTGAAAACCGGAGAACCAGCTACTGGCCTAGAAGAGGCTTCATCGTCAGTTTTAGGCCTCGGATGCCTATCCTTGTCTTTGTGCTTTTTGTGTATTCCGGTCGTCGCAAGTTCCGACAGCATGGTATAATTGAATTTTCTACCAAAATAACGTCGGGCAAAATCAAACCGTTTAATAGTGCGCTTGTTAAACCTAGCACAAAACTGACAACCAGTGACGTCATGGTCAGGGCCTAGGCATGGGATACAATAGGAATGGAAATCCTTATGAGGTATTTGCTTCCCCACAAGAAATACAGTTATTAACTTTCACTGACATCGGTCTGAGGCAAGAAACGGTTTCCCCAACGGAGTACTTAGCTTTGTAGAAGACTTCGGTTCTGGATTCGGAATGAAAATCTCAGGAGACGGCCAACCGGCACTTGCGAACTGCTTTTGCTTCGGGCACCGCACAGCAAGAAAGACTGAAGAAAATGGCGTCGGCTGCATCTTGTATACCCCTGTCGCACTGACATCAGGGAGGAGGTGACAGCAACCGATGCCAGACCAAGACTTTGGAACTCAGGCCAACTGGGGAACCGCCTGATGGCAGGATAACCCAAGTGTAATGACTGCAGCAGTGTAACACGATGAACATTTATGGTTACAGCATAAATGGTCAAATTGTTAAAAATAAAAATTTCCATTTAAAATCTAGAGAAACACTGTTCTGAAAATCAAAGCACAAGTGGTCAAATAGGAACCACAAATGAATGTCGCACTGCATATTCATTTCAGTGAAATCATTACATACATCTTCTCAAAAGAAAAGCACAGCAAGTGCAACACGAGCTGATTATGTGATTTGTAACCACCTGGCAGAAAAGGTAATAAACAAAGACGCACTGATGTTAACCCGTTGAACGCCACCCAAACGGGAAAATGAAATAAGAGTGTCATATCTCAAACACAGAGCGAGGCAACACAAAACTAGGCAGTAAGCATACCTTGTCAAAACAAAACATGTGAAACAAAAGCTCGTTTCAGCAAATACATTTGCACCAAGAAAACAAAGAAAACATCTTTTCCCCCAAACGTGGTCTACAGTGCTAGAAAAGTCCAGTTACAAAACAGTGCCAGCGGATATGGACAGTCCTGTACAACAGCATTCTTCACAACAGCATACTGTGTTGGTGTCAACATGTATACCGAAACCTCATGACAATGACCTTAAGAAGACCGTGCTTCCCCTGAGCATTGTGGTAATGCTTTGGTGATCCAGCCTCCCTTCTGCAGATACAGAACTGTCGATTTTATACCATTCCCCTCTACTGGAATAACCTCTTTAGAATTCAAAAGCCAACACAACCTTGTCAAGGACAACTGAATAGCTTAAACCGTGGTCAAATATTGGAGACAAATGCAGAGACATTCAAGGATAATACCTTCACTAGGACCCAGATAACCAAAGTTCAGTTATTCAGTTAGCAGCTCAGGGAATGGAAGAGCTGGGCTGGACAGAGTTGGTGTGAACAGCTTAGACAGGTTTTCCCATTCTGGAGGAAGGAAACAGCAGTACTACTCAGCCAATTGCTTCAGGGCAAGTAAAGGCTTGTACAATCTCAGGGGTCACACTACAGAAGGAGATGGAAGGATGCATGGATTTGGCAATCTTAAGGAGTGATGGGCTGTTCTCGCAAGGCATGAGTGTGGAAGCATACACATCAGGGGAGAAAGCACAGGTCATCCTTAATGTGATACATGTACTCGCATCAGCCACCATGGGACAGGGTTAGGGCCATACCAGAAAACTCCCCTCATGGTTGCCTATGTGAGTTACACTAAAGGCTGCACTCACCCAGCAATAGGAATGAATGGGCAGTAGTATTAACGGTGTTTTCATCCGTCACCTGAGTGTCTGTTAAATTCTGCAAAACCTCATTAGAACTATTTATAAAGTCAGTATTGTTATTGTTTACATGTTCAGAGAAAAAGCATTTTAAGTTTATCTTCCTAACATACAAGTGCAGGTCTATCAAAACATCTGCTAAATGTGCTCGTTGTGCTGGTATGTATGCAAAACCTTTATTTAGTAAAGGCAGGAAATCTGACGACAGCACTCTATTTGAAAGATAAAAACAGAACTTTTCAATACATTCAGGTTACTATTAGCATCAGAATAATCATCAGAAGAAGTGGCAATTCCATTTAATAAAGCCGAGCACGGCTCCGGGATGTCATGGGGCAACCCAGATTCTGAAATCTCCATGAGCCTCTGCCCCTGCCACCTCCCCACCCTCTCCCTCTGAATCCTGAATCCATTCCCTGTGTCTGGGCAGAGAGATCTGTCTGCATCCTGCCTGGATATAAAAAAGGTAGAGGTAATTCGGTTTACCTTTACATAGCCAAAAATCACTTGTGCGATTGCTCATGAGTGAATCGTAAGCATGAAACACAAAACCGCGACAGTTTCCATTGTTCAAAAATCAGCAAATCGAAAAGCAGATTCGCTGATTTTCAAACACTAAGGTCGAATACGAACAGTAATGAAGTGTAATGCAGGGGGGCAAGCCACTCTGCACTCCCCATGTGGGGGGCTGCGCTTCCGACACCCCCTACTTTAATATACTAACTCCGAGATCGCACTACAGTGGGGAAAGGGTCCATTTCCAGATCCCCACTATAGTGCAATCCGCACCCAAAATGCCGAATCTGCAATGAGCGAATGTCACTGTGCATTCGCTCATTGCACACTCGAAGCATTTTCCGTTTGACGTTTGGGAACTTTGCAAACGTCCTTTCACACATCTGCCGTTCGCTCGTGTGCAGAACGGACATATGAAGGTAAACCAGGTAATTCATTCAAGTTCTGAACTACCTGTGAGGTGTTGTTACATAACCTGCCCCTGAAAAGAAATAAATAGTGTGTTTAACCCTGGGTTGAATAGTTCCCTTAGCACATTCTTACAGGTCTGCAAATCTGATATTAGGCAGATGAGTAGTAATACTTTTTCTATGAAATGGTTTAATGACACCAAGATAATTTTCAGCACTAAACGATCTTACTATTGATATATCTTTAAGAATCATGAAAGCAGACAAATTGACAGAGCTTGTTATTATGGAACAAACTGATTAAGTTAAAGCTAATGAGTCTGAATTGCAGAACAGAAACTATTACGAAAGAGTTACGGTGGATTTTGTTAAACAATTTGAAAAGATAGACCCTTTACTACATGCTTAAGAAAGGGATGAATATATCACATTTGAAGAGCTGTATTTCATGCTTGTGTCTAACCCTAGTTTAGGGAAATGTTTCAGAATTCCTAAAAACTATAAAAATCCAGACAACCCTCCATTCGGACTTATTTCAAATAAGCATACTACAAGAATTTCGAAATACTTAAACTTTTTACCTAATCCGACTGCACAAGAAACTCAGTTTTACATTACGGACTCGTGTGGCTTCTTGAATGAATTGTTTTTAGCACAGTTAGATGTTTGTGAAAAAGAAGTTATGTACCTACCATAACGTTCCATGTTAGTGGTCTTCATCTCGCCTTCTTCCTTGCTGGTTGGGATCGGAGCCGATCCTCAGCTCCGACTCGGCCATCTTCTATAGCTCGAGAGCTGTTTACTGGCTAGAGGCTACCCCTTATCCCATGATGCCTAGCGCTAGCTACCCAGATCTCGTTTGAAATAGTTAACCGCAGACATAGCTATAGAAAGGATCCCTCCAAACAAAAGGTTAAGCATACCTGTCCTATTCTCTAAGTCAGTAGAGGAAGCACACTAGAAAATACTCAGCAAGTGAAACCTGAAGTCCTCTTGGTCCAATAGGGTAGAGGGATAGGGGGGTGGGGACACAAGTAAGAAGGCGAGATGAAGACAACTAACATGGAACGTTATGGTAGGTACATAACTTCTTTATGTTAAGTAGTCAATCTCGCCTTCATTCTTGCTGGTTGGGACAGCATCCCTAGCACCTACAATCCTGGGTGGCTTATTGGAACAGACTCTTCAGAACAGTAGAACCAAAGTTAGCTCTACTCCTGGAGACCAAATCCAACTTGTAATGAGAAATAAAGGTATGCGGATTTGCCCACGTAGCAGCGGCAAAGATAGAGTCCATGGGCAACCTAGACTGGAAGGCTACAGATGTGGCTAAGGCCCTAGTAGAATGACCCTTCGGTTTGATAGGCAAGTCTTTGTTCCTTAGTTAAAAGATAAAGGTAATAATGTGAGACAACCACCTGGATAAGGTCACTTTGGAAACTGGGAGACCCTGTTTGCCTCGAGCATAGGAGAGGAATAGTTGGTCAGACTTCCTAATATCCTTCGTCCTATGCAGGTAGAAACGTAATTGTCTATGAACAACCAATTGATGTAACTTGTATTCTGCCTTGTTGGTGTGATTAGGAAAAAACACAAGTAGGTCTATAGATTGATTCAAATTATTTTCTGAGCAGACTTTCGGAAGAAAAGAAGGATTAGTCCTCAGAGCGACCCTGTCCTTATGAAATACTAAGTATGGAGAATGGGCACATAGTGCCTGAAGTTCAGAGACATCTGTCTGAAGTAAGAGCTACCAGAAAGAGTTTTCCAAGATAGAAACTTAATCGAGCAGTACGCTGCAGGTTCAGAGGGGGGCATAATCAAGGATGTTAGTACCAGATTAAGGTCCCAAGGAGGACGAGGATCTATCAATGGGGGTCTAAGGAGAGTAGTCCCTCTAAGAAAGGCTTTACATAGCTTATGAGACATAATGTTTGCATCAGACCACCCAACATGAAAATTTGAAATGGACGCTAACTGAACTCTGATTGCAGCAGAAGCGGACCCCGAATGAAAGAGTTCTGTTAAGAACTCCAAGATTTCGTGGAGAGGGGCTGTGAAGGGATCTATGTTCCTGGCCTCTGCCCAACAAGAAAAACGTTTCCATTTGCTAGCATAAGTCCTTCTAGTGGCAGATTTATGGGAGGAGACAATAATGTCGCATACTGCCGGGGAAATGCTGGGAAGCCTGGCTAAGGTTGGAAGTAGAGCAACCAAGCTGTAAGCTGGAGTGTTTGAAGGGATTGATGCAGCCCTCCTGACTGATGGATCAGTAGGTCTGGAATCGGATCCAGAGTCCAGGGTTGCTCGAGAAGGTAACGGTGCAGGAACGGAAACCATATCTGTCGAGGCCCGTCTGGGGCAATGAGGATCATCTTGCAACCCAACTAAATTGCTTTCTGTATGAGTTTTGGTATCAGGGGAAACGGAGGGAAGGCAAAAAGAAGTCCCCTGGGGCCAATCGCGGACTAGAGCATCTCTGGGAGAGTGACCTGGAAGCGGAAAAAGGGAGAAGTAGTTGCTGCATTTGGTGTTGAAGGGGGTGGCAAAAAGGTTGCAGCAAGGCTGTCCCCATTTGCGGAAGATCAGATCCGCAGCTACCTGACTCAGAGACCACTCGTGAGGCATGAGAATAGCTCTGCTGAGCCTGTCCGCTCTGACGTTGGACATCCCAGGGATGTGCCTCGCAATCAGAAATTGTTAGGAGGAAATCGCCCACTGCCAGAGACTGAGCACTTCTCGACATACGGGGTAGGACCTGGTTCCGCCCTGATGCTGTGCTTCTGAACCCAATCGGCTACCTCTAAATCAGGGAATTCTCCTTTAAGCCCCCACCTGGCTATAACCAATAAGTCCTGCTGTTAGGGGGTTCGCTTTACTTGCTGTGAACGTATGGAAAGCTCTAGTCCGCAGCCCCGCCACAACTACAACTAACGGCCAAGGTCAATATTTTCCTACAGAAAAGAAAAACTAAAGCTCATAAATACCACCTATAAGCTAGCGTACTGGGTTTAAAACACGGCAGTAAATCACCTAATCCCTACTGATTATAACAACTCCCCTAGCTCAGACTAGCAGAAATCATAGTTTGCATTTATAATAGAGAGGGGAAAAAGTTTCAGGCTTGTTGAACTATATAAAAGCATAACAGGGGACTTTAATCACTTACTTATTTACTGGCCCTTGGAAAGCTTTGTGCTGGTTCAACTAGTAAAACTGCGAAAAGGAGTGTGCTATTGAACCAGAAAGTGAAACTAGGATTCTCCTATCCTAATACCCCCCCCATACCTCTGACGTGTGTGAGGTTATTTATCTCCCTGAAGGTTCCGCCATTATTAAATTACTGCTGTGCTTCTGAACCCAGTCGGCTACCTCTAAATCAGGGTAAGTTAATGCTGATGTTTTTAAATGTTTAATTCTGTAAATATCGATATGCGATAGTCAAATGAGCTCAATAGTGCTGCTTAACTGTTGAGCCTATGTGTTTTATTTTTGTTTTAAATGGAAATAAAGCAGTATTAGATTAATGGAATAGGAAATCTCTAGGCGACAGCATTCTTAAAACGCTAGTGATGTTTAACCAGGAAAGTTGAATAGTCACCGAGAGACGCGCATATATTTTTGATATCTCTGCTCTAGCAGCCTGTTCATACCTGTAAATATCTTGTAGCTGCAGAGTATTTAAATTGTTAATGCTGATGTTTGTTTAGATTGTAGCTGTAGTGTATTTAGATTGTTTCTGCTGGCAAACGGACAAGGTCTTTCTTCCTCTAAACTCATGTTTTAACTGATATAAGGGCTTGGCTGAGCGGTTATCTACAGGTACGCGCTAACTGCTTTGTATTTAAGGAGTAATTTCCTTGTAAAAGAAAGCCATTTTAAACTTAATTCAGTTGCTACTAAACTAACACCTAAAATACTCAATGTGGAGATGCTAGAATATATGCTGTTGAAACTATATTGTATAACAAATTAAACGGCATAACCTAGACAGAAGTGTTCTAAAGTAAGCATTGTGTTCCTGTATTATATCTCCATTTAGGAATTCTCCTTTAAGCCCCCACCTGGGTATAACCAATAAGTCCTGCTGTTAGGAGGGTCACTTTACTTGCTGTGAACGTACGGAAAGCTCTAGTCCGCAGCCCCGCCACAACTACAACTAATAGAAAGGTCAATATTTTCCTACAGAAAAGAAAAACTACAGCTCATAAATACCACCTATAAGCTAGCGTACTGGGTTTAAAACATGGCAGTAAATCACCTAATCCCTACTGATTATAGCAACTCCCCTAGCTCAGACTAGCAGAAAATAGAAGTTATGTCCTTACCATAACGTTCCATGTGGAGTGTTCATCTCGCCTTTGTTCTTACACATGGGTTCGGAGCCGATCCTCGGCTCCGTGTCGGCCGCTTGCAAGCTCTGCATCGAGAAGAAGCTCGAGACAACCTAATACCCACAATCCCCCTCTGCCTTTACCTCAGATCTAGTTTGCAAGCAAACCAGCAGTCAGAGAGAGCACACTCATGCCAATATCACATATGCACAGAAACTAAGAGTCTATATATATACATATATATATACATGTCAACTATATATACAACAACTGCAATGCAGAAGCAGAATGCAGAATGCCCCAGACCAGGCACCAAACTGAACGTTCTTCCTAAGGGTGGGAGGGTGGGAATGTAAGAACAAAGGCGAGATGAACACTCCACATGGAACGTTATGGTAAGGACATAACTTCTATATGTGATAGTGTTCAATCTCGCCGTTTGTTCTTACACATGGGTAGCGTCCCTAGCTCCTTGTTCCTGAGGAACTCACGGAAGGACGTTCTTGAGCACAGTGGAACCAAAGGTTGCCCTGTCCCTAGAAACCTTGTCTACCTTATAATGAGAAATGAATGTATGTGGTTTAGACCAAGTAGCAGCCGCACAAATAGCGTCTAGTGGTAGGCGAGCTGCATGAGCCAGGGATGTAGACACTGACCTTGTGGAATGTCCTTTGGGTTTGTGCAAGAGTTTGATCTGAAGAATCATAGACATAGATGATACAATCAGTTAACCACTTAGAAAGAGTTCTTTTGGTAACCGCTACTCCTTTTCTGTTATCAGCAAAAGCTACAAAAAGTTGATCAGATTTCCTGTGATCTTTTGTTCTATCCAAGTAAAACCTTAGTTGTCTGTGGACATCTAATTTGTGCAACATATACTCCATTTTATTGGAGTGATTCTTGAAGAAAGTGGGTAATTCAATGGACTGATTAATATTGTTAATAGAACAAACTTTAGGAAGGAAGGATGAATTAGTGCGAAGAGAAACTCTGTCAGAGTGAAAGATCAAATAAGGGTGTTTAATGGAGAGAGCTTGAAGTTCAGATACTGCCTAGCGGATGTAATGGCTACCAAAAGAGAGTCTTCCATGACAAAAATTTCAATGGGCAAGAGGAGGCTGGTTCAAAGGGGCAGCATCAACTTAGATAATAATAAGTTTAGACTCCAAGGTGACGTAGGAGATCTAATTGGTGGTCTAATATGAAAAACCCCTTTTAAAAAGGCTTTACAAAGTCTGTGGGCCATAACAGGAGCCCCACATTCTTCCACATGGAAATTAGAAATGGCAGCCAATTGAACTCTTAATGTGGCAGGAGAAGCACCCTGATGGAACAATTCTGTTAAAAACTCTAATATTTTATTCAAGGGAGCTATAACAGGGTCCACTTGCTGTGTATTCGCCCAGAATACAAAGCGCTTCCATTTACTAGTATATGTTTTAGTAGTGGAAGCTTTATGAGAAGCCACGAATATATTCTGAACTGCAGGCGAAAGAAGATCAGACCTGGCTAAGTTGGGAATTGGAGTAGCCAAGCTGCTAGATGGAGGGACAAAAGCGAGGGGTGGGGAGCCCCTGACGAGTGAGTCAATAGATCTGGCTCTGGGTCCAGGATCCAGGGTCCCCGAATGCAATGTGTTATGAGGAAGGGGAACCAAATTTGACGAGACCAGAATGGGGCAATGAGGATTATTGTCCTGTGTAGGTTGTTGGCTTTCTGGAGAAACTTTGAGATCAGGGGGAAGGGAGGAAATGCGTACAGGAGACCCGGGGGCCAATCGTGAATCAGTGCGTCCCTGGGGACTTCCCCTGGAGGGGGTAATAGGGCAAAGTAGCTCCTGCATTTGGCATTCATTGGAGACGCAAACAGATCGCAGGAAGGCTGGCCCCACGTGCGAAAAATCTTTTTCGCAACTGACTGTTTTAGGGACCACTCGTGCGGTAACAGTATTGCTCTGCTCAGCCTGTCGGCTATGACACTGGATGACCCCGGGATGTGCGTTGCTATCAGAAAGCGACCCGTGGACTCCGCCCATTGCCAGATTCTCATGGCCTCTCTGCATAGCTGATAGGACTTGGTTCCCCCTTGCTTGTTTATGTACCAGACTACCGACATGTTGTCCGTCTGAACTGCAATAGTTCCCAGAGGAAGAAGGGGAGCAAAGTGTTGCAACGCTAAAAACACTGCCCTCAACTCTAGAACATTGATGTGCAGATTGTACTCTAAATTGGTCCATTCGCCTTGGACTGTCTGTCCCTGAAAGATGCCCCGCCACGCTATCAGGCAACCGTCCCTGGTCACGGTAGCTGTAGGGGTAGCACAAATGGTCTCCCCTTGGAAAGGTTGCAAGTTTGAAGCCACCAGTTCAGGTGTGTTTTGCATGTGTTCGTTATAAGAATCTCGTGTGTTAGAGGTAGTTGTTGGAACGACCATTGTGCAAACAGTAGCCATTGTAGGACTCTCATGTGCAGTCTTCCCAAGGGTATTGCAATAAGAGAAGCTGACATGAGTCCCAGAACCTTCAGTACCAGTTTTGCTGGGGATTTCCTGGACAAAAGAAGAAGACGTATGTGAGCCTGAAGTGAAAGTATCCTTTCTGGAGGAAGTCTTAGAATTAACTGATGTGTATCTAATTCCGCTCCTATGAATAAGATACGCTGTGATGGCTGTAGTATGGATTTTCCGAAGTTTACGGAAATTCCTAGGTGAATACACAGTTGAAGAGTGTAGTCTCTGGCCTGTACTAGTTGATGGCAGAAAGGAGCCAGTCGTCCAGATACGGAAACACCTGGAATCCTAGGCGTCTCAAGTGAGACGCTACCACTGCCATGCATTTGGTGAAGACCCTGGGGGCTGAGGTCAGACCAAAGGGCAGGGCTCGAAACTGAAAGTGACTGGCACCCAGCCGGAAGCGCAAATGATCTCTGGATGCCCTGGCCATTTTGATGTGGTAGTATGCATCCTTCAGATCTATTGAGCACATCCAGTCATCCTTCTGTAAGAATGGAAGGATCGATTGAAGCGTGACCATTCGGAACTTTTCTTTCTTGACGAAGGTATTGAGGTCGCTTAGGTCCAGAATGGGCCTCCAGT
Organism: Protopterus annectens; assembly: GCF_019279795.1. Classification (NCBI taxonomy): domain Eukaryota; kingdom Metazoa; phylum Chordata; order Ceratodontiformes; family Protopteridae; genus Protopterus; species Protopterus annectens. The sequence continues at coordinate 1,451,867,418 of NC_056729.1, read as the reverse complement.
CCCCTGTTTTCTTTGGAACTAAAAGAACCTTGAGTAAGTTCGAATCCTCTTTGGTCCGCTGGGACTGGTTGGATGACTCTTTTTCTAGCAGCTTTGAAATTTCTATAGCTGCTGGCTCTCGCAGATGGGGCGGTACATCTGGGAGTCTTTTCTTTGGAATGGGATAGGATAGAAATGGTATATTGTAACCTCTGGTAACCACGCTTTTACCCACTTGTCTGTAGTTATGTTTTGCCAGGCCTGAGGGTATAAAGCTAAGCGACCCAACTGCCTCCAGAGCAGGACAGTCGGGCCTCCTCTCAGGAGTGCTGGAAAGGTTTACCAGGGAGTGTATCCCTGTCACCTTGATTCTGCGGACCCCCTCTGCCGCCAGGGCGGCGTCATCCACCTCTGCCCCTCCTCTGCCTCTAGAAGGGCATCACCCTGTGTGCCTGGGAAAGATCCTTGGGGTTTTGAAACCACATTTTCCACCACGTTGCCCTTTGGGGTACGGTCTGGTTGGGGTGGAAAAACGGACTCCGACAGCAGACAGAGTCTTTCCCTCCTGTTCACACCGGGTAAGGGTCTCCTTTACTTTGGGGCCAAAGAGAGTGGCACCGTCAAATGGGGCGTTAGTAAAGGAAAACTTGAAGGCTTCCGCAAATGAACATAAGCGCATCCAGGATTGTCTGCGAAGAGCAATCGCTGAAGCTGCTGCCCTACTCGAACCTTCGGCTGCATAAGAGATCAGCCTCATGGACGAGTTCACAATGGATGTAAGGGTATTAAGTTGCACTGTCACTTTCTCTGAGACAGCAGCATCTGTAGTACCCTGGAGGGTATCTCCCAACTCTGACTAGATCCCTCTGTAGTCGTGTAAAGTGGGTCAAATAGTTCAGGGATCGCATGGAAAAAGCCGCTGAACTAAAAATGCGCTTCCCATACCTGTCCATAGTCCTAGAATCTTTATTAGGGGGATGGACAGAAGAGGAAGATTCCGACATCTCCTTTTTCGTGGCCGCTGCCACCACCATAGCGTCCACTGGAACTCCTTTTGTCAAGTAAGTTTTGTCCTGGGGTGCAGTGATATACTTATTGGGCTTCCTAGGGACTGGTTCCACTGTGTCAGGAGCCTCCCATGCCCTTCGAGCAATAAGTTCCATTAATTCATCGAAGGGCGGAGTGACCCAGGAGGAGGAAGGGCGAGCACCGAATGCCTTCAGCAAGACTGACTCATCCTCAGAAGGGGGAAGGGACTGCCAGTCACCTCTCTGTTTCAGGATCTCCAATATGTCAGAAAGACACATCTTCTGAAGGTGACTTAGGGGACCCTTCTGACTCATCCAAGTCAGTATCGGATGTCAAAGATTCTTGTGGAGAATCCAAGTGTCTCCTCTTACACAATCTTTTCCTAGGGACTTCTTCGTGGGGAGCATCCGAAGAAGCCTCCGAGGAAGAGGGGGCACCCTCCAGGGGTGGCTGAGACACCGTGCTCGACGCTTGGATGTAGCCGTGGGTGCAGAGGAGGATAACGGCCCTTTATGGGGAGGAGAGGTTGCTTCTACTGATGTGGTTGTCTGGGTAGACAACACCTTCCTCATGAGATCGAAGGCCCCGGGTCCCGAGTCAAGAATCTCCGGTTCGAAGAAATGGGAAGAATCCCCGAGACAGGCACCGAAGGCATCGACCCCGAGGACGGAGCCGAATCGATCCGCGCCGAGGCCCCGAGGGGAAGATTCGGAACCGAAACGTCGGTTCGACTCTCGGCCCCGGAACCAAGGACAGATCGTCGGCTCCGAGACTCCGGTACTGGATCCGACGGAGTCGAGGTGAGAGAAACAGACCGAGAAAAGGACGGTTCTGGACCCGAGGACTCCACAATCAGGAGATCAACCTCTTCCGGCTCCAAAGACTGGACAGGTCTCGGAGGAGGAATGGATGGAGACAATGGGAGGCCTTCAAGTTTCGACACCAACTGGGTGGAAACCGAAATAAGTTTGGATAGGGCCGAATGCTCCAATAACTTCTGCACCACACGATCCACATCGACATCGGAGAGCTTAGAAGAAGAACGGGTCGAAGGAACCGAAGACGGAGCTGACCTCAATAGAGTCGAGGGAGGGAGCTCCATCACCGGTTCCAAGACTCGAGGCTCAGGAACTGACACCAGTTGAACACTCGGCCCCGAAGTCTGTGGAACCAGTGATCTAACTTTACTCGAAGAGCTCGGAGCCGATGACTTGGGCTCAGACGTCTTCGATTCCTTCGAGGATTTGGATGCCTGGTCTGAAGCATCCAGAGCCTCCTGAAAGGAAGGTTTTAATAACCCCCTGTCCATGAGTTTCCTGCGCCTATCTGTCATGACCCTCCCACTAAAAGAGTGACAAATTGAACAGTCCTCTTGTAAGTGGAGAGGGCCAAGGCAGTAGACACTATGGTTGTCAGTAACTGACATTTTTTGGCCACACTGGCAACGTTTAAACCCTGATTTAATTTTCTCAGACATCTTAAAGAAGAGAAAAAAAGGTCAAGTCCAGTAGAGAGACAAATCCAGTAAAAAAAAATCGAATCTGATAAATAAGTCAGTCCGGTTGTCAAATTCAAGTGAGGGGTGGAAGGCCCCGAAAAACTCTAACAAGTTTAATTAAACTTAACGGTACCGAGTATTTCTACCTTACCACACACACATACACTATGTCACCAAAAAGTACTTTTAGAATAATATTTTTTTTTTTTTTTCAAATATAACAATAATAAAGTTATATCTTATCTGAAGTTGCTCGAGCTAGATCCCAGTGATGCGAACGCAGCAGCGGCAAACTAGATCTGAGGTAAAGGCAGAGGGGGATTGTGGGTATTAGGTTGTCTCGAGCTTCTTCTCGATGCAGAGCTTGCAAGCGGCCGACACGGAGCCGAGGATCGGCTCCGAACCCATGTGTAAGAACAAACGGCGAGATTGAACACTACCACATTCATAGTTTGCATTTATAATAGAGAGGGGAAAAAGTTTCAGGCTTGTTGAACTATATAAAAGCATAAAAAGAAGTTATGTACTCACCGTAACGTTCCATCTGAGTAGGTACTTCATTTGTCTGCAACCTGTGGGTATCAGATCCGAGCTCCTAGCTCCTCCTCCCTACCTATAATCCCCTGCTATGTGCTACATTACCTCAGATCTAATTTTCTGCCTCTTACACAACTCCTACCTTCGATAGAGGAAGTAACACCAGATAACTCTCCTAAAGCAGAACAAAGATTTCTTTGGTGATCAGGAATCCCGAAAGGTTCGGGGGATGGCAGGGGGGGGTCGGTTGCAGACAAATGAAGTACCTATTCAGATGGAACGTTATGGTGAGTACATAACTTCTTTATCTGAAGTAGTTACTTCATTTGCTCTGCAACCTGTGGGACAGAGTCCCCAGCTACCTAGGGAAAACCCCTGGGCGGCCTTATGGAAGGATATTCCGAAGCACAGCAGAGCCAAAGGAAGCCCTACCTCACGATACCATATCCAACTTATAATGAGAAATAAACGTATGTGAAGAGGACCAGGTAGCTGCTGAGCATATGTCATCCAAGGGGATCCTGGACCAGAAGGCTGCAGAGGTGGCCACAGCCCTCGTAGAATGAGCGTGAATTCCGGTAGGAACCGGTTTGCCTGCAGATAAGTACCCGTGAACTATGCATTGACAAATCCAATTTGCTACAGTCACTTTGGAAATGGCCTTACCCATGGCCGATTTAGCAAATGACACGAACAACTGGTCCGACTTGCGAAAATCTTTAGTCCTGTGCAGGTAAAAACGCAGTTGTCTGTGCACATCCAATTTATGCAATTTGTATTCTCCTCTATTCTGAAAATTTGGGAAGAACACGGGTAAGTTTATTGATTGACTGATATTTGACTCCGAAGCCACCTTAGGTAAGAATGACAAATTAGTCCTGAGGAACACTCTATCCTTGTGAAAAATGAGATAAGGATGCTTCATACATAAAGCTTGAAGTTCTTGATACCCTTTTGGCTGAAGTAATGGCCACCAAAAAGACTGTTTTCCAGGACAAGAATTTTAATGGAATCGAAGCCGCGGGTTCAAAGGGTGGGCCTGTCAAGGCTTGTAAGACTAAGGTCAAATCCCATGGAGGCACCACCACTTTCACCGGAGGCTTCAAGAGGAAAACGCCCCGGAAGAAGGTTTTACATAATCTTGTAGAAGCCAAAGATCCTAGTCCGTCTCCCACATGGAAATGGGAGATGGCTGCCAATTGCACTTTAACTGTAGAAGCACTTGCTCCTTGTCTAAATATCAGCAACAGGAAGTCTAGAATAGTAGGAATAGGAACTGTAAATGGATCCAGGCCTCTATCTTTAGCCCAGACAGAGAAACGTTTCCATTTGCTGTAGTAAATTTTCCTAGTAGTCTGCTTATGTGCTGCGACTAGAATGGCCTTAACAGGAGATGAGATACCGGGAGTCCTAGCCATCAGTGGAACTGGAGCGACCAAGCCGCAAGCTTGAGGTTCACCAGGTTTGGGCGTTGGCATCCCGCCGGATGTGAAATCAGGTCTGGAATGGGATCCAGTATCCATGGCGGAGATACACTGCGAGACCCCAGGTAAGGGAACCAGATCTGGCGAGGCCAGAATGGGGCTATGAGGATAACTCTGCTCCCCAACCGACGGGCTTTCTGTATGAACTTAGTCATGAGCGGAAGGGGGGGGGGATCAGCATAAAGTAGACCGGGCGGCCAAGCATGGACTAGAGCGTCTCTGGGATTCTCCCCTTCGGGGGGGAAGTATTGCGAAGTACTCGCTGCATTTTGTGTTTAAGGGAGAAGCAAAAAGATCGCAGCAAGGCCAACCCCATTTGTGGAAGATCTGCTTCGCAACTGATGGATTGAGAGACCACTCGTATGGAGTGAGAATCACTTTGCTCAGTTTGTCCGCCAAAATGTTGGACCGACCCGGAATGTGCATTGCTACCAGAAAACGGTTGGTGGATATCACCCATTCCCACACTCTCATAGCCTCCCGGCAAAGGGGGTAGGACCTGGTTCCCAGAGGTAGAAGGTCATGGAGAGCTTGCAATGCTAGAAGCACCGCCCTCATCTCTAGGACATTGATATGCAAAGCGGTCTCCAGGGGAGTCCACGTGCCTTGGACGGTTCTGCCCGAACAATGCCCCCCCCCCACCCGAGACGATAAGCATCCATGGTCAGCGTGGCTTGGGGGGGGGAGGGACAACAAAGGGCCTCCCTTCCCTCAGCTCTGGGGCGTGGAGCCACCAAAGAAGGGAGTGCCTGCAAACTCTGCTCAGAGGAATCAGAGTATTCAATGGATGGAGTAGTAGGGACCACTGAACTTGAAGGGTCTACTGCAAAATCCTCATTCGCAGACACGCGTGAAGGGAGAGACTGATCGCTGCTGCCATAGATCCTAGTGCCCTCAGGGCTAATTCCGCCACCGGGGCCGGACTTTGAAGAAGAATTAGCACCTGAAATGACAAGCTGTTCAGCCTGTCCGCAGTTACAATAGCTCGAGAGATGCGGGTATCTAACTTGGCCCCTACGAACTCCAGGACCTGTACGGGGCAAAGAGAGGATTTCTGAAGGTTTACAGAGATGCCTAAGCTCTGGGCAAGGGTCAGAGCACAATCTCTTGCCACGCAAAGCTGATGCCTGTTGGTGGCAGTAAGGAGCCAGTCGTCTAGGTACGGGAAGACCTGAATGCCCTGAAGTCTCAGGTGGGCTGCAACCACTGCCATGACCTTGGTGAACACCCTGGGGGCTGAGGTGAGGCCGAACGGGAGAACCCTGAACTGGTAATGACTGGCTCCCAGCCGGAAGCGGAGAAACCTTCGGGATCGTCTGTCCATCAAGATGTGGTAGTACGCATCCTTGAGGTCTATACAGCACATCCAGTCATTCTGCCGCAGAAGGGGGAGAATAGATTGGAGGGTGACCATCCGGAATTTTCTTTGGGAATGAACAGGTTCAAAGCGGAGAGGTCTAGAATGGGTCTTAGATCTCCCGTCTTTTTTGGCACTAAAAAGAACCTGGAGTAATAACCCAATCCGGACTGGTCTGGGGAGAAGGGCTGAATGGCCATTTTTTCTAGCAACTTCAGGACTTCTGAAGCTGCTGCCTCCCTTCGATCGGGTGAAACATCGGGGAGGTGTCTGGTCGAGGGAGGGTGGTTTATGAAGAGGATGGTATAACCTCTGGATATGATGCGGAGCACCCACTGATCTGTCGTAATGGACTCCCAGTTTGACAGGTGCTCAGACAACCGCACCCCCGACTGTCTCTAGAGAGGGACAGCCAGGTAAGCCCTCAGGGCTGCTGCGCGGGTCTATCCGGGAAGGTTTTCCTGGACCCGAAGTTACACGGTCCCCCTCTGCCTCTGGGCCGGCGTCCTCCTTGTCCCTCCTCTGCCTCTAGAGGACAAGGGGTCCAAAGCTGGATGGGATTGCTGGGACTTACGGAACCACAGCTTCTTTTGTCCCCTCTGATTCCTAGAAAAGGATCGTAGGGGATTAGAGAAGCGGACCCCGATGGCAGACAGCGTCTTACCATCCTTCTCACTTTGGACCAGCATCTCGCGAACGGTCTTGCCGAAGAGCGAAGATCCGTCAAAGGGTGCATTCGCGAAGGACGCCTTGAAGGGATCCGTGAAATCGCAAAGACGGAGCCAGGAGTGACGTCGCAAGACGACCCCGGCTTCGCTGGCCCTAGCGGCTCCCTCCGTGGCATGGGAGAGTAGGTGCATGGACGTGTTAGATATGGATTTCAGAGTGGCCATACGAGTCGAGAACACTTTTTTTGTCCTCGACCGACATGGACTCCGGGGGGGGGGGGGGGGGGCTGCAGCGTATTTCTTAATTAAGTCTTGTTGCAGCCTAATGGTATGTGCCATACAGTTCAGCGCCCTTACAGAAAAGGTCGCTGAACTAAACGTCCGCTTCCCAATGCGGTCCAGTGCCCGAGATTCCGTATCTGGCGGGTGAACCGAAGAACTCTCCTGCGCGAGTTCTCTCTTGGTGGCAGCCGCCACTAACATGGCATCCACGGGGGGTCCCTTGGCCCAAGACTGTCTATCCACTGGGGGGGGGGGCTAAGGATCTTGTCGGGTCGCTTCGGGATAGGCTCCACGGTGTCGGGCTCCTTCCACGCCCTGGTAGTAATTAGGTCTACCAGGGGGTCAGCCGGAGAGGACACCCAGGAGGTAGAAGGGCCTGCCACAAACGCATCCAGGAACACCGATTCATCCGCGGAAGGTTTTTGGGCAGACCACCCCCCTCTAATACGCAACATTTCCATGATATCTCCGAAGGAGACATCCTCGGGGGGGGGGGTGACCTTGGGGAACCTTCCACTTCATCTAAATCCGTGTCAGTTGTAACGGACTCGGGGGAGTCCAGGTACCTCCTCTTGCACCGACGTTTACGAGGGACCTCCTTGGTGGGACTGTCCGAAGAGGGCTCGTCAACGGGGTCCTGTTCCTCCAAGGGAACCAACTGGAGGGCTTGAGCAGGCTGTCCCGATGGTCGGATGATAGAGGATAGACCCACATGCAGCGGGGGTATGGGAGGATCCGACGCCCGAACCGGGGACCTGGAGGTCCTCGACAGTACCCTCTCCACAACCTCAAAAGCCGAAGGAGAGCTACTCTCGCCAGGCTCAGAGAGCAATCTCCTCGGCTCCAAGGTAGGGATCGGGGTCGGAGCAGAGAGAGAGAGGTGTGCTCCGAACCCAACGGAGCCGAAGACACACCAGCTCCCCCGAATCCGATGCTCAGCCCTCGGCCCCGAGAGCACGGATCCAACAGACTCGAAGGCACAGTCGGCGTCGAAGCGACCGGAGCTATCGGCGCCGATGAATCCCCGATTCCGAAGGGGCCCGGATCCGATAACTCAGAGACCCGAAAACGGGTCGGAGAAGGAGTAATCGGAGCAAACTTGGGGGCCGCGCTCCCCCCCAGAGGAGGGGGGAGGCAAGAGCACCCTCATTTGCATCTGGGTCTGGATGAATCGGCGCATCAACCGATCCATATCTGCTTCAGTGAGGCTTCTGGCTGATCTTGAAAAAGTCGTCGAGGTGGGCTGGGAGGGCCGCCTTGACAACCTCGACGGAGACCGATCCTCCTCCTCCAGCGAAAAACGAGGCGAACGGAGCCAAGAGGGGGAGGATCCGGAGATGCTCATGGGAGACCTAGCCAGTTTAGACGGCGGGGCTGAGGGTTGAGTCTCAGCCTGCCTTTTGTGGGACTTATGTCCCTTGTCCTTATGCCTTTTCTCCACCGTAGTGGAGGTACCTGAATCCCCCGAACTCACAACCAAAGAGGGAGGTAGAGTCCCAGGTTGAGTCGGGGGCACAGAAGGCGCGAGGGCTGCCGAGACAGCCTGTGCCTGAGAGGGGGAGGAAGAAGAAGCCGATTCCTGAGGCAACAAGCCCGCCAGGATCAGCTTGTTCTTCCTGTCCCTAAGAGCTTGGGGATTAAAGGCCGCGCAGATTGTGCAGGCCGATGACAAGTGGGCCGCCCCCAAGCATAAAACGCACTGAGTGTGGCCATCCACCGGCGAAAGCTTATGGCCACACTCAGTACATTTCGAGAACACCGCCTTAGGCCCTTCAGCCATAACACCACTCACACCAAGAACACACCCAAACACTAAGAGGGGAGAGGGTGAAAGGCGGGAACTACAAGAAAAAATAGTTAGACAGGGAAAAACAAAGATATCTAAATAAACTACACTATAGCTGACTAACCCCAGGAACTACACACTCTCACAACTAGAAAAAAGATTATTTTTTTTTTAACAGAAAAAAGAAAAGGTTCAATCTCACCAAAAGCTAAGGAGCTCTTCAAACGTAGCTGCTTCAGCCGCAGCAAAAAACAATCTGACGTAATGTAGCACATAGCATGGGGATTATGGGTAGGGGGAGGAGCTAGGAGCTCGGTTCTTGTAGCTTAGTAAGCTGCCGGCTCGGATCCGAGATCGGATCCAATACCCACAGGTTGCAGAGCAAATGAAGTAACTACTTCAGATCAGGGGACTTTAATCACTTACTTATTTACTGGCCCTTGGAAAGCTTTGTGCTGGTTTAGCCCCGCTGCGCTCGGGCTCGCTCCTCGCCCCACCCTGCCCCCTTATCCCACCCGCCCCAGTACTCCAACATTTATAGACACCTAACCACACCCCCATACCTATTCTTCCCGTACATAGCCACTCCCCCATCATCTCCCTCCACCTACCAACTTAAACATTTACATCCATCTAAGGCAATTTATCATCACCCCAAGACAATGAATTGTACTCCTCCCACTATTTTAAAGCTAAGACTCAAAACTATACCTTTCATTTTACCGCTCTTAATTACACTATACTTGCTAACCAGATATGAAGTTCAGCATTACTCAGGATTCCACTACCCCAAATACCAAACTAGTACCCTCTTAACTTCACTAGGTACTGAAAATACCACCCTCTATCTGGCTTCGAATATTACTAAGCCTACTTACCAGTATCTTAACAGAACTAACCAAAAGAACCCTAAATCCAAATATGGTCTAAAACTACTATTTAAACTCATGAAACTATTAAGAGTACCTAAGAAAAAATATAACTAAAGACGGTGACATCCATCCCAACCCAGGCCCATCATCAACCCCAAACTCTGAAACCCCACCATCTTTACCCAGGTCATCTACCTCCCTCCTATTTTATCACCTAAATATAAGAAGCCTAAACAATAAGGTACACAACCTACATGCCCTCTTAGCTACTCACCTTCCTGACATAATATGTCTAACAGAAACCTGGCTTAAACCTTCAACTAAAGATAATGAGATCCTTGTACCTGGTTATAATACATTTAGGGCTGATCGTACAAAGATAAAGGGAGGTGGGATTGCCGTATTTTACAAAAATACACTCAATGTCACACTAAACCCTACTCAACCACCCAAGACCTCCAATGCTGAAATACTGTCTGTAAAACTACACTCAACAAACAAAAAAGCTTAAATCTAATTGGGATCTACATCCCCCCCTGGGAATAACTCTGACACACTGGAGAATACTCTAAGTTGGTTAGCCAACAACTGCCCTCAAGAAACTATAGTGTTGGGTGATGTCAATATTGATTAGAACCTATGCCTATCGGATTCCAACCCCACTCATATAAACCTCCATGGATTCTCTCAGACTATATCCTCATCCACCAGAATAGGTAATTCCAACCAAAAAGAGTATCCTTGATTGGATACTCATTAATACTCATCTCCATATGTACACATCTGGGACCATTCCCAATGACCTCAGTGATCACCTCATCACATACATAAGAAAAGACAAAATAGAAATCGCTAAACTGCGCATTTACAGGTCAGTCAGGAATAAGAAAATGTTCAACCTCACAAAATTTCAAATGGAACTTAAATCTTGTAATTGGTCAACGCTAAAGTATCTTCCCCTAGATGATGCTGTAACAAATTTTAACTCCACATTCCTAAGCATACTAGATTCTCATGCTCCAAAAAGATCAATTAGAATTAAAGCACAAATAGCACCTTGGCTAACAAAAGACTCCATATCAAAAATCAAACTCAGAAACAAAGCATGGGACAAATGGTGTGCAACAAAGTCACCCCTAGACCGCATTAAATTCCAACAGCTAAGGAATGAGACTAAAAAGGCCATTACAAATGACAAAAAAGATTACTACTGCCAACTGCAATATAAACATCAAAACAATCCTCAAAAGTTCTGGGTGGGCTTAAATAATCTTCTCCAACCAGGTAAATCCAACACTCCAACCCCAGGAACATTAAGTGATAAAAGCCCAGTAGAGGTAGCAAATACCTTTAATACTTACTTTACAGAGACTATTCAATCCTTAGCCAACCAACTATCGGCTACCAGGACCTCAATAACAGATCCCATATCCAAGTCACTCATCTCCCTTAACCTCCAACCTGTCTCCACTTCCCTCATCCGATCCTTTTGTCTCCACTTCCCTCATCCGATCCTTATTGAAAAAGCTAAAGCCAACTACCCTTTCTGCAGATCTTCTTCCAGCCGAATATCTGCAAAAAGCCGCAGATGTCATAGCAGATGTCATAGCATATCCCGTCTCAATCCTAATTAATCGGACCATAACAGAGTCCACAATCCCCTCAATATGGAAAATATCCTATGTTATACCACTCCATAAAGGGAGCTCATCCACAGAACTTTCAAACTACAGGCCAATAGCCATATTGTCACCACTTGCCAAAATCATGGAAAAATGTGTACAAAAACAACTTCTACACTATCTTACCCAGAATAATCTACTAGCCAATTCACAACACTGATTCAGACACCACCATAGCACAACCACTGCCCTCCTCTCTTTTACAGACACTATTAACCATAACCGGAATGACAAAAGAATATCCTTGGCTCTCTTTTTGGACCCGTCTAAAGCCTTCGATATGGTTGACCACCAGCTACTACTCCACACTTTGAAAACCCTGAACTTAGGCAACAAGCAGTACTCTGGCAGAATAAGCTCTCGTGCCTATTACCTAATACCATAGGGGTTCCCCTCAAGGCTCTATATTAGGACCTCTTCTTTTTTCAGTCTTTATCAATGACCTCTATACAGTCATCCCTGAGGCCTCTTGTATTCAATATGGAGATGACTCTACACTAGTATGTTCTGATACTTCCCCAGTTAATCTATTATCTACAACCCAGCACATTTTTACTACAGTAGAAAATTGGCTATCAGGGCGTCATTTGATCTTAAACCCAAACAAAACCAAACTACTACTCTTCCATCCAACCCATAAACCCTCTCCCATATCCTTTACCATACAATCCAACAATGGGACTATCATCTCCCCAGACTCCTATACTAAACTATTAGGAGTTACCATAGACAATAAACTTAGATTCAACATGCACATTAACCATACCATCAAAACAGTAAACAAGAAACTCGGGTCATTGTACAGGATAAAAAATTTCCTAACTCCAATTGCAAAAAATGGCCATTTCCCGCTCACATCTTCTCTCTACCCTTCTCTACGCCTCTCTCGTGCTTACTAACCTTAACAAATCCGACCTAAACAAACTCACATCTTGCTATAATCATATTGCCAGATTTGCAACTGGTATGCCCTATAGAACTCACCAGTGCACTAACCTAAAAAACCTAAGCTGGATAGAAAACTACCTAACCTTCTCCAGATGAACCAACTCATGGAAGCTTTTAAAATTCTCAAACAACCTGATAACACTCCTGCACTGAAAAATGTAATTCTTCCTTATTCCAATCTAAGCTGTCTTCGCTCATCAAATAGGCAAATTGTCCAAACAATCAAATCCTATAACTCAGGGAGTGACTCTCTGTTTGCCAATGTCATTGGAAAAATATGGAACTCCCTCCCCTGTGACCTTACTCTTACTACCTTCCTGGACCAATTCAAAAAGAAAACTAAAACTCCATTTTAAGTCACATTGGCTTTGCCAATGCTCTAACCCAGATTAGCTCTCCTCACTTAACCTAGATCTCTTTCTCCCCATACTTATCCTAGCTTAACAACTTTACTTTTATCTTCAAAAGACCGAACACAATTTTTCCTTGTCCAATCTCTGACCATATCTGTAACCCTTAAACCTCTGTTAAAAAGACAACCTAGGGTATAACCTATAACCTTAAACCAGAATATTGTATAGTATTTAAGCTCAAAGGCTGCTATTGTCCTTTAACCTACCATGCTTTATAAAATTTGCATAGGAACTGTTGTATTTTTTGGATAGCTATTTCTAGACTGTTTTTGTTACGATATATACTGTATATCTTTCTCCTTAACTGCACTACTAAATGTAATAATATGTAATATTGAACATGTATGTAACCTTCTGACATTGTGGAGCTTTTCTCCCCGGGCCTCCGCTGAAAATGGACATGTATCCAGTCGGACGATCCCGGTCAACAAATGTAAAATAAAAATAAATAAAATTGTTGATGTACCACACACACCACTGACATGTTTTCCGATTGTATTGCAATGGTCCCAGAAGGGAGAGGGTCTTGAAGAGCTTGCAACGCTAGGAGCACGGCCTCTCATTTCTAGGACATTTATATGTAGATGGTACTCGTGAGTCTGCCAAGTGCCTTGGACTGTCCTTCACCGATAATGCCCCCCACCTTATCAGGGAGGTGTCTGTGGTCACTGTAGCAACCGGAGGGGACTGAATGAAGGGTCTGCCCTGAGTCACTAGAGGGGAGACCATCCACCAGGAAAAGTGTCTTTTGCATGCTTCTGTAATCATGATCATGAGAGACATGGGGAGCTGTTGGAAGGACCACTGTGTAAATAGAAGCCACTGAAGGATTTTCATGTGAAAGCTGGCCAGGGCTATCAGAAGAATTGCCACTGCCATAGAGCCTAGGAGTTTGAAGGACATACCTGACTTGTACCTTTTTGCATTGCATGAGGAATTGAACTTGTTGGCGAACTGTGGACACCCTGTCCGAAGGTAGCTTTGCGTACATGCTCCTATATAAGTAATAGACTGACAGGGCAACAAGGCAGATTTTTTGAAATTTATAGTAATGCCTAGCTGGGAGCAAATTGAAATTGTATAGTCCCTGGCTTGAAGTTGATGCCTGACAGTAGCAGTGAGGAGCCAGTCGTCTAGATATGGAAACACCTGGAATCCTCTACGCCTCAGGTGAGCCGTGACCACTGCCATACATTTGGTGAACACCCTGGGGGCTATGGTGAGACCAAAGGGCAGAGCTCTGAACTGATAATGACTGGCTCCCAGCCGGAAGCGAAGAAACCTCCTGGAGCGTCTGTCCATCCTGATACGATAGTACACATCCTGGAGATCTAAAGAGCACATCCAACTGTCCTGACCCAGAAAGGGTAGAATGGACTGTAGCGCGACCATCCGAAACTTTGTTCTTTGAACAGACTTGTTCAGTCTGCTGGAGATGCAAGATAGGTCTCCAGTCCCCTGTCTTTTGGTACCAAAAAGAACCTTGAGTAAGTTACGGATCCGTGTTGGTCTGCCGGGACTTCCTGGATGACCCTTTTTCCTAGCAGTTTTGAAACTTCTATAACTGCTTGGTCCCTCAGATTGGGTGGAATATCTGGGAGGGACTTGCGTGACGGTAAAGGGGGTTAAAAGAATGGGATTCTGTAACCTCGGGATATGACTGAATGTACCCATTTGTCTTGTGTTAGGTTTAGCCAGGCTTTTGGGTACAATGAAAGTCTTCCCCCGACTGCCTCCAGAGCGGACAGTCAGGCAACATTTCAGGGATGTTGGAAGGGCTTGTCCGAGAAAGATTCTCTGCTGCCCTGGTTCTGCGGTCCCCCTCTGCCACAAGGGCGGTGTCTGTTATTGTTATTTCCTCCTCTGCCCCTGGAGGAAAAATCACTACGTGCGTCAGGTGAAGCTCCCTGGGATTTCCGAAACCACATTTTCCCACTCTTCTGACCCTTGGGGTATGGTCTGGAAGGAGTGGAAAACGGACTCTCACGGCAAACAGAGTCTTGCCTTCCTACTCACACCTAGTGAGAGTGTCTTTCACCTGTGGTCCAAAAAGATAGGAACCGTCAAAGGGAGTGTTGGTGAATGACGCTCTAAAGGGTTCCGCAAAATTACACAACCGCATCCATGCATGTCTCTGAAGTGCGACGCCTGTGCCTGCAGCCCTACTCGCACCATCGGCTGCGTAGGAAATGAGCCTCATGGAGGAGTTGAGTACTGAAGTAAGGGTTGCCAGCTCAGAAACCACTTTAGCCTGAGCCACTTCAGCTGATGGATCCTGAAGGACATCTCCGAAACCTGTATCAAGGATATATTTTTTGCGTGGACTGGCACAGTTACGCAGTTGGACATGTTCATACAAGCTATGGAAAAAAGAAGTTATGTACCCACCATAACGTTCCATGTTAGCTGTCCATCTCGCCTTCCTTCTTGCTATTTGGGTTCGGAGCCGCTACTTTTATAGCTCGAGAGCTATTTACTGGTTTAAGGCTAACTCTTATCCCAGAATGCCCAACCTCAGCTACCCAGATCTCATTTGAGATAGTGCATACTAGACATATAAAGTAACCAGTAACCTAAAACTGATTTACCAAAACAAAAGATCAGAGTAAACTGTCATAAAATTACCTGGCATGTGAACCAAGAAAAAGGAAATCAGCCAGTGAAACCATAGTGAACTCCTTTCAATCCTCCAGGAAGGGGGAAGGAAGGGGGACGCAAGAAGGAAGACGAGATGAAGGACAACTAACATGGAACGTTATGGTAGGTACATAACGTCTTTATGTTAAGTTGTCCCATCCTGCCTTCATTCTTGCTGTTTGGGACAGCGTCCCTAGCACCTAAAGACCCCAGGTGGCTCATTGGAACAGACTCTTCAGAACAGTGGAACCAAAGGAAGCCCTGCCACATCCACTTTGTAATGAGAGATAAAGGTATGAGGGTTTGCCCAAGTGGCAGCTGCACAAATTGAGTCCATGTGCAATTTAGACTGAAAGGCTGCAGACGTGGCCAATGCTGTAGTAGAATGACCTTTCGGTTTTGCTTGTAGATGTTCATGCCTTAACTGATAAAGGCAATGGTGTCAGACAGCCATTTGGATAAGGTCACCTTAGAAATTGGAAGGCCTTGCTTACTGTGAGCATAGGAAAGAAATAATTGGTCTGACTTTCTTAGCTCTTTGGTCCTATGGAGGTAAAACCATAATTGTCTGTGCACATCCAGTTGAAGACCGTATTCTGTCTTGTTGCTATAGCTGGGAAAGAAGACAGGGAGATTGATGGATTGATTTAAATTGGTTTTCTGAAGAGACTTTTGGTATGAAGGATGGATTGGTTCTAAAAGAAACTCAATCTTTGTGGAAAACCATGTATGAAGGACGAACACAGAGTGCTTGGAGTTCTGAAACACGTCTAGCTGAGGTAATAGCAACCAGAAAGAGTGTTGTCCAAGAAAGACATTTTAAGGAACATGAAGCTGCTGGTTCAAAGGGAGGCAGAGTCAAAGAAGTCAAAACTAAACTGAGATCCCAAGGAGGAGGTGGATCCCTCACTGGTGGCCTAAAAAGAGATGTTCCTCTCATGAAGGCTTTGCAGAGGTTATGAGACATTATGCTAGAATTAAGAATTCCAATATGAAAATTAGATATGGCTGCCAGTTGTACCCAATGGTGGTAGCAGCAGCCGCCAGACCAGACTGAAAAAGCTGGACTGGGACTGAAAAGGGATCTAAGTTTCTAGATTCTGCCCAGTAAGAAAATCTTTTCCATTTGCTAGCATAAGTCTTTCTCGTACTTGACTTATGGGAGAATACAATAATATCGCGAACTGCAGGGGAGATACTTGGAAGCCTGGCTAAGGAAGGAAGTGGAGAAACCAAGCTGTGAGCGTGACAGTCTGACGAGATTGGTGTAACCCGCCTGACTGACGAATTTACAGATCTGGAACTGGGTCCAGAACCCAAGTCTGGTCTAGAAGGTGAAGGTGCAGGAACGGAAACCATATCTGTCAAGGCCAATAGGGGGCAATGAGGATCATTTTGCAACCCAACTATTTTGCTTTCTGTATAAGTCTTGGAATTAGGGGAAAGGGGGAAATGCACAAAGGAGTCCCTGAGGCCAATCGTGGACTAGAGCGTCCCTGGGAGTTGACCTAGAGGAGGAAGCAGGGAGAAGTAGCTGCTGCATTTGTTGTTGAGGGGGTTGGCAAATAGATCGCAGCAAGGCTGGCCCCATTTGCGGAAGATAAGAGCTGCAAAGTACAGTTTTGTACCTACCATAAATGTAGATGTCCGATAGGTATGCATCCTGCAGTCATAACATACGGGTTGTCCTGCCTCAGGCAGCCCTGCGGTCGGCCGGATTACAAAGTCTGGGTCTGGCCTCGGCTGATGTCGCACTTTCCCCGACATCAGAGCATCTGGGGTATAAAGGCATCAGCCAACGCCATTTTCCTCAGTGTTTCTTGCCCCAGATGCCAGATGCCCTCTAGGAAGACTAAATTTGGATAAATGTTGAAAATTCCAAACAGTAGCAAACAAAATATATATATACATACAAACAAATACACCATAATAGATTCCCCCAGCTAGCTGAAAGAGGGGTAAGCACCCTAGGAATACCACAGAGGGGAAGGAGGGTGGGTAATCCTGACTGCAGATGCATACCTATCGGACATCTACATTTATGGTAGGTACAAAACTGTACTATGTCCTTCAAGGATGCATCTGCAGTCATAACATATGGGTAGAATACCATAGCCAAACTGGGGGAGGGGGTACTAAGATAATGATGGTGTAGTTAAGATCCCCTGTAAAACTGCAGTTGCAAAACCTGCTCGGGATCTGGAGTATAAAGGTAGATTGTAATGCTTGGCAAATGTATGCACGGAGCTCCAAGTAGCAGCTTCTAAAATGTCCTTGGTAGCCACCCCTCGTATGAAAGCTGTAGTGGTGGCCGTGGCTCTTGTGGAGTGAGGCCTGATATTTTCAGGAGTTGTCTTCCCATGAAAAGAGTAGCAGAATCTAATGCAATTTCCTATCCATTTTGAAATTGTCTGTTTGGATATTGCTTTTCCTTGCACTCCAGTTGCATATGCTACAAAAAGTTGGTCAGTTTTTCTGCTGGTTTTAGTTCTGTCCAGATAGTAGCGTAGTTGTCTGTGTACATCCAGGGTGTGCAATAGTTTTTCCCCCCTGCTCTGTGGGTTAGGGAAGAACGTAGGCAAATGAATAGCTTGGTTCAAGGATACCCTGGACACCACCTTTGGCATGAAAGAAGGATTGGTTCTGAGAGACACTCTATCCTGGTGAAAAATAAGGAAAGGCTGCACTGCCATTAGTGCCTGTAACTTGGATACTCTTTTTGCTGAAGTAATTGCTAGAAGAAAAGCAGTTCCCAAGATAAGAACTGTAAGTCTGCTGATGCTGCTGGTTCAAAAGGGGGTAGTGTTAATTTTTCCAGCACAAAGTTGAGATCCCATGTGGGCAGAGGAGGTTTCCTTGGAGGTTTTACATTTTTGATCCCTTTTAAAAATTGTCTGAGGAGAGGGTGAGAGAAGATAGGAGGATCCATGTTGTACTCTGCTGAAATTGCTGAAGCATGAATCTTAATGTAAGAATAGGACAGGCCATTGTGGAACAGTTCTGCTAAGTATTCTAGGATGTGTGCTAGGTTTGCCAGTGTGACATTTGCACCCTTTGATGCACTCCAAATGAGGAATCTTTTCCATTTTTCTGAGTATGTTTTTCTTGTGGAGGGTCTGCGAGCCTCCAGGATAATGTCATTGACCCTCTGAGATAAAACAGTTTGGTTTTGCTTTACGCAATTTTCCAGGCAGTTAACTGCAGTGTTTTCAAGTTTGGATGCAGGATCTTGTTGTTCTGCGTTAGAAGTAAAGGCCATAGGGGTAGAGGCCATGGGTTCGTCCGAGACATGCTTCTCAGTAGCGGATACCAATGCTGCCTTGGCCAGTCTGGAGCTATCAGAATCACCTTTGGCTGTTCCTCCCTGATCTTCAGAAGAACTTTGTACATCAATGGGAGAGGTGGAAAAGCATACACTGTTAGGGCCTTCCAGCTGAAAGAGAGGGAGTCCACCCTCCAGGCTTGTGGGTGGTATACTCTTGAGCAGAATTTGTTCAGTTGGTGGTTGAGTGGGGAGGCGAACAGGTCTATCTCTGGCATTCCCCATTTGTTTGTGATGATTTTGAAGATGTGTGGATGCAGCATCCATTCGTGAGCATCTGTGGTAGTTCTGCTTAAGCTGTCTGCTAGTGAATTCTCTTTTCCTGGTATGAATTTGGCCTGCAGTTGGATGTTGAGATTCAGGCCTAGGTTCCACAGATCCATTGCCATCTGGCATAGAGGGTAGGAACGCTTGCCTCCCTGTTTATGTACCACATGACTGTGGTATTGTCTGTCCTTATCAGCAGATGTCCTTGCTGGAGGAATGATTTGAAGGCCTCGATTGCATGCTTCACTGCCAGCATCTCCTTTAGGTTTATGTGCAAATTCAGCTGGTCTTGAGACCATAGGCCTTGGATACACTTGTCTTCCATGTGTGCTCCCCATCCTAGGTCTGAGGCGTCCGTGATGATGGTCTGCTTTGGTTGTGGTTTGTTGAAAGGCAACCCTCTGTTGGTCTGGCAGGCCTGAGCCCACCACAGGAATTCCTTTTTCAGGCATGGAATGATTGGTATCATGGTTTCTAGATCTAGACTGTGTCTGTGTTGAGACCATACATTCCTTAGGTACCATTGTAATTTCCTCATATGCAGCCTGGCATGCGGGATCAAGATTATGCAGGATGCCATGTAACCCAGGGCCTGCAGGACTTTCCTTGCAGTAAGCTGAGTTTGTCTTGTCAAAGCCATGAAGTAGACTGGGAGTTGCTTTTGTTTTTCTTCTGTGAGAAAAGCCATCTGAGTTATTGTGTCCAGATCCGCACCCAAAAATGTTATCCTTTGGGATGGCACTAGTCTTGACTTCTGGATGTTATCTGTGTATCCCAAGGCCTGTAACAGGTGTATGACATAGGCCAAATCCTTTATTAGTTTTGTCTTGTTGTCCGCTTGTATTAGGCAGTCGTCCAGGTATGGGTAGATTTGAATTCCCTGAAGCCTGCAATGTGCAATTACTGATGCCAGGCATTTCGTGAATACTCTGGGCGCAGTAGATAAGCCAAAGGGCAATGCTGAGAATTGATAATGCTCTGATCCTGCAAGAAATCTGAGGTGTCTTCTGCAATCTGGTCGTATAGGGACGTGCAGGTATGCCTCCTTGAGATCTAGAGTCACCAGCCAAGACTCCTTGCCCAACATGGGAAGTTGCTGTAGGGTCAGCATTTTGAATTTTGGCACAATGAGATATGTGTTTAGTGCGGACAAGTCGAGAATAGGCCTCCATTGGGTTTCTTTTCTTGGTACAAGGAATAGTCTGGAGTAAAATCCTTGGCCTTGTTCCATAGGTGGTACCCTTTCTATTGCTTTCATCAAGTAAACTGTTGATTTGCCTTAGAGCCTCTGGCTTCTGGTTTGGTGGAAGGTTTGGCATTCCGCTCTTTTTTGGTAAAGTGTGGAAATGAAACCTGTATCCTTTGCCTATTGTTTGCAATGTCCATTTGTCTTTTGTAATGCAATGCCAATTTTTCAAGAATAAAGCCAACTTTCCGCCCAAGGGTGCTTCCATTTGTTCCCTGGTAGGCGGAGTCAGAGCCAAGTCATTGTGTCTGTCCTGTGGAAGTGGTTGTAGTTGCAGCTGTGGCAGTACTCCTCTGGTTGGCAGGTTGCCACTGACGACCCCTGTAGGCACCTTTTGATTGACCTCTGCCTCTTGGGCGTCTATTCCTGCCCCTCTATGCTCTGGAGGTGTCTGGAAAGGACCAATTCTTTGAAGGCCAATTTCTGCTGAACCTCGGAGGTTGGACCTGCAGAAAATCCTTTACTGTTTGCACAGATTTTGCTTTTTCTTCCACTTTCTTTAGAATCTCCTGTGCAGGGGAGCCAAATAAACTCTGTTTCTCCATTGGAGCATCTAGGAGTTTAGCCTTGACATGGTCTGGCAAGGATTGCTCTTTTAGCCAGGCATGCCTTCGAATTACTGCTCCAGTCATAGCTGATCTAAATGAAGCCTCCAGTGCATCATAGCCACATTTTAAGAAATGATTACTGACCTGCTGAGAGCTGTGTACCAATTCCTGAAGGGACTTACGGTCTAAAGGTTCAGGAGAAGAAAGCTTTTTATTCAGCTGATCTAACAAATATTCCTGGTACTGTATCATATGGAATTGACAGTTTAAAGTCCTGGCAGAAAGAGTAGCAGATGTATAAACCTTCTTTCCCCATCTCTCTAATGCTCTTGACTCCCTTTCAGAGGGTAGGGGTTTTTTGGTAGTGCCAGCTGCAACACCTTTTGGGCCCTGAGAAATAGTTTCTGGGTCTGCAGCATGGGCTTTATACAAGTGAAAATGAGAATCCGGGACCCTGTAATATCCGTCAGGTTTGGCAGGGGCCGGGGGAAGAGAATCAGGAGTGGAACTGACATCATTATATGCATCATCAACTACTGTTAGCACAGGTGGTATGGCTAAAGGCCTATGCTGTGGCAAGTGTAAAAAGGTCCTAAGTCTTTTTCTAGAATCAGAGAAATCCTGACCCTGCCATTGAAAGTGTTCCCTCATTGAATGTAAAGTCTCCCCAAAGGAAAATTCTTCTGGAGGGGAGGCAGAAGGAATACAGTCTTCTGCATCCGAATCCTCAAAAGGCGAGTATGGCCCTTCCTGATGGTCTGATAAATCAGATCCATCCGAGGAGTAATCAGAGGAGAGAGGCTCAGGGGGTTCAGTCCTAGGCCTTTTGTCAGGAGGAGGTTGAGAGAACCTGTCTGGGTGAGGTTGGGAACCCCTAATCAGAGATATAAGGTCCTCAGCAAGGCTGAGAATCTGAGAACTTGAGGAAGGTCTCTGAGAGGATGATTTTGAGGTAAAGCCTTTGAAATTTTAGCTGCTTTAGCCCTAGAGAAGGCCTTAATAGACATAGAAGCAGGGGGCCTAGCTGCCCCACGTGCAGGAGTAGAAATGTCCAAAGGGATGGTGACGGACAATTCTTGTGCACTTGCTTCTTCGGTAGGAATTTCTGTAGCCAACTCAGCCAACTCTGTGGCCTCGGTTGTCGGAGGTATGATTTCGGCAGAAGTAAGAACCGAGGACTCTGTTTCAGCCGAAACCGAGACACTCGCGGTAGGCCTGACCGTGGTTTCAGCCGAAACCGCGGGCTGCGAGTGTCGGTCCTTTTCCTTGTGTTTTTTGGCTAAATGTGTAGTCGGGGTCTCCGACGGCATTTTATATGCAAAAGCGGATCCAAAAAACTCTTCTGCAAACTTCGACCGACG
The DNA here is from genome assembly GCF_019279795.1 of Protopterus annectens. Taxonomy (NCBI): domain Eukaryota; kingdom Metazoa; phylum Chordata; order Ceratodontiformes; family Protopteridae; genus Protopterus; species Protopterus annectens. Next base: position 1,451,845,502 of record NC_056729.1, on the reverse strand, counting down.
TCTAAGAGTCCGTCGGTTGAAGAAGGCACAGGCTAAACAAGCTGATACGTCGTGGTCTGGGCCTAAGCAAGGAAGGCAGTAAGAATGGAAATCCTTATGAGGTATTTGTTTCCCACAAGTTAAACAATTATTTACTTTGTCTGACATCGGCTGATGCAAGAAAGAGTCCCCAACGGGTACCAGCTTTTAGAAGTCTTCGGTAGCTGAAATCTCTGGATCTGACTGACCGGCACTTGCGAACAGCTTCTGCTTCGGGCACCGTGCGGCAAGAAAGACTGGGGAAAATGGCGTCGGCTGATGCCTTTATACCCCAGAAGCTCTGACGTCGGGGAAAGTGCGACATCAGCCGAGGCCAGACCCAGACTTTGGAATCCGGCCGACCGCAGGGCTGCCTGAGGCAGGACAACCCATATGTTATGACTGCAGATGCATCCTTGAAGGACATCTTCCTGATTCAGAGACCACTCGTGAAGCATGAGGATAGCCCTGCTGAACCTGTCCGCTATTACACTGGATTTCCCAGGGATGTGCGTTGCTGTCAGAAAACGTTGGGAGGAAATCGCCCACTGCCATAGCCTGAGGGCTTCTCGACACAAGGGGCAGGACCTGGTCCCGCCCTGCTTGTTGATGTACCACACAACTGACATGTTGTCTGTTTGGATTGCAACAGTCCCGGAAAGGAAGAGAGTCTTAAAGAGCACCTAGGACATTGATATGCAGATGGTACTCGTGAGGTTGCCACATGCCTTGGACTGTCCTGCCTAGATAATGCCACCCCCCCACTGTCCTGCCTAGATAATGCCCCCCCACACCATATCAGTGAGGCATCCGTTGTCACTGTGGCTACCGAAGGGGGTTGAATGAAAAGGTCTACCCCGAGTCACCAGTGGGGAAACCATCCACCAAGAGAGGTGTCTTTTACGTGTTTCTGTAATCAGGACCATTGAGATATGGGTAGTTCCTGGAAGGACCACTGTGTAAAGAGAAGCCACTGAAGGACTCTCATGTGGTAATGCACTAATGGTAGAAGAAGCATGGCAGCTGCCATGGAGCCTAGAACTTGCAGGACATGTCTGACTTAGACCTTTCTGCTCTGCATTAGAAATTACACTTGTTGGCGAAGAGAGAAAACTCTTTCCTGAGGTAACATTGCAAACATCTGTTTGCGTTTAATTCTGCTCCTATATATGCAACAGAATGACAGGGCAACAAGGCAGATTTTTCAAAATTTACTGTAATGCCTAGTTGGGTGCAGGCTGATATTGTATAATCCCGTGCCTCTAAGAGTTGTTGCTTGGTGGTAGCAGTTATGAGCCAGTCGTCTAGATAGGGAAACACCTGGAATCCTTGATGTCTCAGGTGAGCCGTGACTACTGCCATACATTTGGTGAACACCCTGGGGGCTGTGGTGATACCAAAAGACAGAGCTCTGAACTGATGATGACTGGACCCTACATGGAAGCGAAGAAATCTCCCAGAGAGTCTGTCCATTTTGATATGGTAGTACACATCCTGAAGATCTATGGAGCCCATCCAGTTGTCCTGACCCAAAAAGGGGAGAATGGACTGCAGTGTTACCATCCGGAACTTTTCTTTTTGTACAGATTTGTTCAATCTGCTGAGATCCAATATTGGTCTCCAGTCCCCTGTCTTTTTTGGTACTAAAAAGAATCTTGAGTAAGTTTCGGACCCTAACTGGTCTGCGGGGACTTACTGAATAGCTCTTTTTTTCTAGCAGTTTTGAAGCTTGAATAACTCCTTGATCCCTTAGATTGGGTGGGACATCTGGGATGGACTTTTCTGACTTTAGAGGAAAGCACTCGGGCAACCCGTCATGGATGCTGGAAGGATTTGGCAGAGAATGGATGCTGGAAGGATTTGGCAGAGAAAGTTTCTGTCACCCTGATTTTGCGGTCCCCCTCTGCCACGAGAACGGCATCTGCCATTGTTGTTGTTTCCCCCCCTCTGCCCCTGGGGGATAAAAATCACCACGTGTGTCAGGCAAGGGTCCATGGGACTTCTGAAACCACATCTTTCCACTCTTCTGACCTTTGTTTTTCTGCTCCTAACTGACCTTATCCCAGACTCCCACGAGAGCAGCTGGTAAGCGTGTCTTTCACCTGAGGCCGAAAAAGAGAGGAGCCATCAAAGGGAGTATTTGTGAAGCACACCTGAAAGGGTTCCGAAAATTGACACAGCCTCATCTAAGCAGGTCTCCTGAGAGCCACTCCTGTAGCTACGGCTCTGCTCGCACCATCGGCTGCATAAGAAATAAGCCTCATGGAGGAGATGACTATAGAAATAAGAGTCGCAAGCTGGGAAGCTATTTTGGCTGATGCTCCCTCAGCTGTAGGATCTTATAGGGTACCTCCAAGCTCTTTTAGGAGATCCCTTTGAAGTCGTGTAAAATGAGAGAGAGAATTCAGGGACCTCATTGAAAAGGTAGCTGAGGAAAACATTCGCTTCCCATATCTGTCCATTATCCTAGACTCTGGTGGATGGACAGACTAAGTTTCTGCTAACTCTTTCTTGGTGGCTACTGCTACAACCATGGCATCAAGTGGCACATCTTTAGAGAGAAACCGTTTCACCTGGGGTGTTGTTATGAACTTATTTGGTCTCCTCTGAGTAGATTCCACAGAATCCGGAGTTGACCAAGCCTTTCGGAGCCACTACAGAAATGAATGGATCGAAAGGTGGAGTCACCCAGGAGGTGGAGGGTCGGGAACCGAATGCCTCCAGGTATGCAGACTCATCCTTGGTAGGGGCTAGGGAAGACCAGCCACCCCTCTGCCTAAACATTTCAAGGATGTCCGAAAAGGAAACGTCTTCAGAGGGGGACCTGGAGGACCCTTCCGATTCATCCAGGTCTGTATCTGAGGTGAAAGACTCAGGGGAGTCTAGGTGGTTCATCTTGCACTTCTTCCGAGGAGGTGCCTCTGAGTGATGAGGGGAGGCCTTGGAAGAAAAGGGGACACCTAATCAAGTGTCCTGGGGCATAATTTCCCTACGCTTCTGGGCCGGAGGAGCAGAGGTTGGACAGGCACCACAAGAGAAGGAGCCGATGGGGCTAATAGGGCTGCTTCAGGGGACATCACAATCCGCATGACATCGAAGGCATCACGATCGCGAGGCAAAAAAAGCTCCGGCTCCGAAGAGACGGGAGTCCTTCTCTGTGTCAAGGATGACTGCTCCGAGGTCAATGTGGGAGCCGAGCTCACCTGCCCCAAAGCTCCAAGAGGGAGAGCGGGGTCGGACAAGGGACCGATGCACCCCCCCCCCGGAGCTGACGAGAGAGCTTTGGCACCTAGATCTTCCCATGGATGGAACAATCGAGGTGATCAGAGCAGAGGTTGTAACCAAAGAGGAGGTGATCGGCATGGTCGGTTCTACTATCAGCACGTCCATGGTCTCTGGCTCCGAACTAAGTGTAGTCAGAAAAGGAAAGGAGATGGAGGCGGATGGAGCTGCAACCTTCTGAGGTGGACTGGAAAGTAATTTCGCAAGGGCCTGTGATTTAAGCAACCTGCTGACTAGTCTATCCACATCTTGATCCGATAACCTGGGAGGATCGAGAGGAGTGGGATGAAGAGAGATGACTGCGTTCACTTCCTAATAAGGGTGACTGTGGCACCGAGCGGATCGGCTCCAATGAAGGAGACCTTACTCGCTTGTGGCTCAAAGACGGCTCCGAGGTGGCAGTTGGAGCTGAGGGAGAAGATGACTTGTCAATGCTAGTCGGCACCGGCAAACTTGGTTCTTCAAGCCCAAGAGTCGGTTTCGAGGATGGAGCCGATGGCTTGACAGGCAGAGGATTTCACTGGTTGAGAACCCTCAGCTGTGGAATCCTGTGGTTTCAATAATCCACGAAGGATTAATTTGCTTTTGCGCTTCTGCAAGACCCTTGGACTAAATGCAAGGAGTCCTGCAAGTGCACAGCCCATAAACAATAAAAGACAGCTAGTGTGCCCATCTGTCAGAAACATTTTCTGACAGCATGAGTCACACTTTTTGAAGCTAAAAACTCTGGCCTCTTTAGACATGTTACTGGAACAGAAAGGAGAGCCTTTAATTTAAACGGCTGTCCTGGGGTGGGGACTCTCTAATTTAAACAACTTCAGGGGAAACAGAGGGCCTGCGAGATATTGAGCGATGGCCAACAAAGCTACAACACACACAAGAAAGATGATAAGGGATAAAGAACTATATCTAAACAAAAAACTTGACAAAGAATAAACAATTATAATCATAGAAAAAACTATACTAAGCCTGAGCCAGTAACGAAGCAACCTTGCAGTTGAAGAGGCAAACGAGACCTGGGTAGCTGACGCTGGGCATTCTGGGATAAGGGTTAGCCTCGAGCCAGTAAATAGCTCTCGAGCTATAGAAGTAGGCCAAGTCGGAGATGAGCATCGGCTCCAAACCCAAACAGCAAGAACGAAGGCGAGATGGGACAACTTAACATACAGTATTACTTTCATGTCTTTTGTTAAATCAGGTTTACGGACTGATTACATTAACAAGTGTCTAGCTTCTAACATTTATCGTAAAGACACCTACCGTAATAATTTCCTGGATTTTACAAGCCAGCACCCTTTTTACACAAAACAATGTGTTAAAAAGGCCAGCTCATTAGACTTTCTAGGTTGGTTAGCAATGATCAGCTTTTTAAAAAAGAGGCCGACTTACTTAACTGTTTTTGCAAAAACACTAACCCAGAAATTTGATCGTAAAAGTAACTGAAGAAATTACTAATGCCAGACATGTTTCCTATCCACCTAGTCTAAAATATGGTTTCCAAAATAAGCAACAAAGTAACCCTTAATTAGCACATAGAACATTAAGCTTTCCAATTCCTATCTGCAGGGACATGGAAGCTATTCAAAACATTGTTTCTAGCAACTGGAATATTGTTACAAGGTCTCCTACTTTGTCTGAACTGCTTGGCAGGCAG